>NC_053494.1:143863342-144053342 GCF_905171775.1 Rana temporaria | reverse complement strand
TTTGTTTGTTATTTTAGCTGTGTGCTTAGGGTCATTGGGGTTGATTTACTAAAGGTAAATCCACTTTGCACTACAAGTGCATGTGGAAGTGCAGTCGCTGTAAATCTGAGGGGGACATGCAAGGAAAATAAAAAACATTGCATTGTTGCCTGTAAACGATTGGATGATAACATCAGCAGCGCTTCCCCTCATTTCAGATCTTTCCCTCAGATCTACAGCGACTGCACTTCCAAGTGCACTTGTAGTGCAAAGTGGATTTGCCTTTAGTAAATCAACCCCATTGTCTTGTTGGAAGGTAAACCTTCGGTCCAGTCTGAAGTCCTGAGCACTCTGTAGAAGGTTTTCGTCCAGGATATCCCTGTACTTGGCCGCATTCATCTTTCCCTCGATTGCAACCAGTCGTCCTGTCCCTGCAGCTGAAAAAAAAAAAAACCCCACCGCATGATGCTGCCACCACCATGCTTCATTGTTGGGACTGTATTGGACAGGTGATGATCAGTGCCTGGTTTTCTCCACACATACCGCTTAGAATTAAGGCCAAAAAGTTCTATCTTGGTCTCATCAGACCAGAGAATCTTATTTCTCCCCATCTTGTCCTTCAGGTGTTTTTTTTTTTTTTTTTTTAGCAAACGCCATGCGGACTTTTATGCGTCTTGCACTAAGGAGAGGCTTCCGTCGGGCCACTCTGACATAAAGCCCCGACTGGTGGAGGGAGGGCTGCAGTGATGGTTGACTTTCTACAACTTTGTTTCTGATTGTTTGGTCAGAGACATTCACACCAGTGGCCTGCTGGAGGTTATTTTGTAGGGATCTGGCAGTGTTCACCCTGTTCTTCCTTGCTCATGGGAGCAGATACTGGTCCTGCTGATCAGTTAAGGACCTTCTATGGCCCAGTCCAGCTCTCCTAGAGTAACTACCTGTCTCCTGGAATCTCCTCCATGCTCTTGGGAATGTGCTGGGAGACTCAGCAAAACTTCTGGCAATAGCAAGTATTGATGTGCCATCCTGGAGGAGTTTGACTGCCTGTGCAACCTTTATAGGATCCAGGTATCGCCTCATGCTACCAGTAAGCCCTAGTTGAATGCAAAACTAGTTAAAAACGGTCAGAAAAGATGAGTAGGGGAGAAAACAAATGTCATTGGCCTCCACCTGTAAGACCATTCCTGTTTTGGAGGTCATTTCATTGTTGCTCGTCTAGTGCACCTGTTATTGAAATTAACACCAAAAGCAGCTGAAAATGATTAACCACTTACCAACTGCCGCACGCAGATGTACGTTGACATAATGGCACGGGCAGGCAGATTGGCGTACAAGTACGTCCCTTTAAATCTGCCGCCCAGCGCGCGCACACCCCCGCCGCATGCCTCGTGAGCATGTTCACAGGTCCAGGGAACTCTATGTTCCCGGGCGGCCCGCGATTACGGTTGGCAAAGGCAGAACAGGGGGATATGCCTTTGTAAACAAGGCATTCCCCTATTCTGCTGAGTGACACTGTCACTAATGGCTGTTCCCCGTGATCGGGGACGGTCATCGGTCACATGTCACATGTAGCCACGCCTCCTAACAGTAAGAATGACACCCTAGGGAACACTTAACCCCTACAGCGCCACCTAGTGGTTAACCCCTTCCCTGCCAGTGTCCTTTTCACAGTAATCGGTGCATTTTTATAGCACTGATCGCTGTAAAAATGACAATGGTCCCAAAAATGTGTCAAAAGTGTCCGATGTGTCTGCCATAATGTCGCAGTCACGATAAAAATCGCTGATCGACGCCATTACTAGTAAAAAAAAAATATTAATAAAAATACCATAAAACTTTCCCCTATTTTGTAGACGCTATAACTTTTGCGCAAACCGATCAGTAAACGCTTATTGCGTTTTTTTAAACCAAAAATATGTAGAATACTTATCGTCCTAAACTAAGGAAAAACATTTTTTTATATACATTTTTTTGGGATATTTATTATAGCAAAAAGTAAAAAATAGACATTGGGGGGGGGGGTCTACTTTCTATTGTTATAAAAACACATCTAATAAAACAAAGCCAATAAAATAACAAAAACAAAAGCATATTTTTTAGATGAAAATGTATTCAAATGAAATACTGGTATATATCATCTTTTTTTCCCCACACAAATGGAGATTTCTTTTGGTGGTATTTGATAACCACTGGTTTATTTTATTTTGTTATATAAACGAAAAAAGACTGAAAATTTTGAAGACAAAAACATCTTTTTACTTTCTGCTATGAAACCTATCCAATGTCTTTGGTAAAAAAAAAAAAGTGTAAAAGAAAGTTAAGCGTCTGGTATAAATACTAGATTTTTTTTTTTTTTGTTTTGTTATTTACTATTAATGCCCGTGATCAGCAACTTATAGTGGGACTGTGATAGTGCAATCTGATGCTGGCTGGGGGGGTACACTTACTGACACCAATAGTGACACTAATGCAGTGATCAGTGATGCAGTACACGGTCACTGTACTAATGACACTGGCTGGGAAGGGGATTAACGATGCACGATCTAGTACCTAATAAAAGCAACAATCAGCGCACAAATAATACAGTTAAACTAAAAATATTGCAAGCTGAACACAAAAAAGGTAATCACGACCTCAAATGACCCACCGCTGACTAAGTCCAATCGGACATAACGTGCGTACGGGGGAGGAGCTTTGTGACGTCACCCGCGTCCTTTCCATTGCTGTTTGTAGCTGTACACCATGGCTACATGCCATGCTTTTTTATGATTTTAATCTCATTCGCTATACCAGACGGTAGTCCTCCAGTGGATTTCCCTTTGCCTATTGTCCAGTCCAGGATTTTTGCTGTATAGTGAACTTTTTTACCCTTGGAATAAAATACAAACAGTCTACACTGAGATCGTGTTTTCTGTTGTTTTTGTTTATATCTGTTCGGTTTACCTACCATTCTGCTGGATTCATCCGCATCTTCTCTCCTATGCTGAGACCAAGCTGTTTTGACCAGTTGGTAATGCTAATGGCCCATCCCATCTGATCGGATTACTTACCACTTTGCTGGATCCATCCGTGTCTTCTCTCCTATGGTGAGACCAAGCTGTTTTGACCAGTTGTTAACGCACATGGTCCATCCCATCTGGTAAGGAAGCATTTCTCTTGTTGGTGGAGGTTACATCACTTTTGTTTTAAGAGTTTTCGCTGTATCACTGGGTGTCATCTTCAGTTACTTTTATTGCGCTGCACTTTCATATTTTTTTCATGATCCAGTACCTGACTGCAGCAGCAGTGGCACATTATGTCCGCGATGCCTGAAATTTTCCCTTTGACAGCAGTCAAAAGTTCTTTAATTCTGTCCTGTTGAAAGGATACTAAAATTATGACAATTGCGCGGTCATACAACGCTGTACCCAAATTATATTTTTATCATTTTTTCCCCACAAATAGAGATTTCTTTTGGTGGTATTTGATCACCTCTGCAGTTTTTTTATTTTTTGCGCTATAAACAAAAAAGACAGAAAATGTTGGAAAAAAAACACTATTTTTTTACTTTTTGTTATAATAATATCCCATTTTTTTTCCCTCAGTTTAGGCCGATACGTATTCTTCTACATATTTTTGGTTAAAAAAAAATCGCAATAAGCGTTTATTGATTGGTTTGCGTAAAAGTCACAGCCTACAAAATAATGGATAGATTTATGAATTTTTTACTAGTAATGGCGGCGATCTGCAATTTTTGTCAAGCCTGCGATATTGCGGCGGACACATCGGACACTTTTGACACTATTTTGGAACCATTCATATTTACACAGCGAACAGTGCTATAGTAATGCGCTGATTACTGTATAAATGTGACTGGCAGGGAAAGGGTTAACACTAGGGGCGAGGAAGGGGTTAAATGTATTCCCTGGGAGTGATTCTTACTGTGGGGGGAGGGGAGGGCACTGACTGGGGGAGGTGACCGATCTGTGTCCTTATGTACAAGGGACATCGGTCTCCTCTCTCCCTGACAGGACGTGGAGCTCTGTGTATAGACACAGAGCTCCACGTCCCTGCTCTGTCATTGCCGATCGCGGGACGCCAGGCAGCGATGCGCCGGGCACAGTTTTTCCCTGCTGCACACCCCCAGCGGCGCGCATGGGGAATGCAAATAAAAGGACGTCCAGGGACGTCCACCCGGCAGTTGAGGGCCGCACTGTGGACGTCTTTCGTCTACAGCGCGGGTCTCAAGTGGTTAAAGTGACGCTAACAATACCAAACAAAATGATTCAAAACCAAGTTTAAATGTCAAGGTTAGAGAAGTAGAAATAAACCAAAAATGTAGAAGGAAATAGTGCAGGAGGAGTTAAAGCGTTTGTTACCCCAACATTTCATATTCCTAATATGTGCCTGCTGTACCATGTACTTGTATAAGAAAGTATCCTGTTTGTGAAATCCCTGGTGTTCCTGCCAGTCCCTCTGCTTTCCTAATAAAAGCTGACCAGACTAAGCAGGAGAGCACATCCTAGTCAGTTCTCCAGCTATGCATACTGTCCTCCAATATCAGGCTGGGAATCTCGGTGTGCTGCTGCTTCTTTCCCCAGCTCTTATGCAGCTGAGAACAGAGGGAATGTAAACACTTGTAAAAAAAAGAGTAAAAATGTTATTTTCAATGTTTTTTGTTTGTTTGTTTTTTATATCTACAGTACACACAAATGCTTTGGCTTTCATTTCTATTTCATCTATAAAAAAAAAAAAAAAACTTGTCTGCTTTCTTTAAATGACATAATATATTTAGCTCTTTCCTTTTGATCTGCAGATAACAAAAATAACATTGTTACTTTGTCTCTCCATCACATGCCTGAACACTGTGTCAGATGGTCCATATTTTTGACAGCAGCAGCTTCTACAGCAACTCCTAGCTGTCATTTTGACAGCCAGGAATTTATAACAAGTGCGAGGGGGAGAGTGGTGAAAAGAAAGGGTGTGCCACACACTGATTATGTTTTTTTGGGATGTGTGTTCTCAGCTGGTTGAAGTATAACCCAAACATGAAAATGTAATATAATGTATACTTAGAAATGGTGGCTGCATTATTTTTCTTTCTTCAGATCAGGAACATTTTTTACAAGTGCACCAAAAGTCTCGTTGATATTGCCAGGAATGCACCATCCTTGTCACTTTCTGTGAGCCAAACTGAAAGCTAGTTTCCTTCTATAAATTACTAACCTCCTCATCTCCCATTACAGAGATGGACAAAGGCACATATGCTTGATGTCCAGCCTGGGTGACAACCATGGCTCCATCCATAAATACAGTGGAGGTGTAGCCACCTAAGGACAGGTATTATGTTATTCACATGATAACTAGGTGAAAAAAAGATACTAATGAAGCCACCATATCTATAAACCGATAAACTGCAATATATTACGTTCTTGTTTATGCATTTTAATGTTATAGGGGTTGAGAACTACCGTATATACTCGCGTATAAGCCAACCCGAATATAAGCCGAGGCACCTAATTTTTTACCACAAAAAAAAAAAAAACGGAAAAACATATTGACTCGAGTATAAGCCTAGGGTGTCCATCTGCATGCCTCACTGTGCCCCTGACTAGACTGACGTTTAATGTGGAAGTCTATGGAAGGGGTGCCGGCTTTGAAAAATCGGTGCTTCCCAGCCTGTAGGTCCCCCAGACTAAAAACTTTGCACACTTGTAGAGGAGAAATGGGGTCCAGGGAACCTACAGCCGGCCGGTACCTGGTCCCCAAAGTCCGGAAGATCAGGCGCAAAAAGGTGACTCGAGTATAAGCCGAGGGGGGCATTTTCAGCACACAAAAATGTGCTGAAAAACTTGGCTTATACTAGAGTATATACGGTAAATCTAGTTGCTTTTAGAGAGCCAAGGTATGCTGTGACTGGAATTTTGCACTTGGAACTCTTTGGATTGGGGACACAGTAAGTAAGTATAAAGCACATTATAAGATCACCCTTGTCCCTGCCCAGTGGTTCTGGAGTTGTTCTTCTAATTAAATTTAACAATTCTCCCTTTTTAATTATACCTAAGAATCTGCTCATGTTCCAAATACTGTGTTTTGAAATTGCAAGGCTTTTGTTATGCAAATGGGCCTCTTGATGTACAGATCTCTACAGAAGAGATGATGAGGTGGTCGTCTCAGGTACCGAGCCTGAAATCTTAAAGATTCCACAGTTCTGCTGCTTTCCCTGCCATTCATAACATTCCCCCTGTGTAGGCAAGATAGCAAACTGCAAATGGAAAATGTGATCTGGACCATTGGACCTATTAATTGCCCCGCTGGTCTAGTTAATTTTTTTTCCCTTAAGTTAATCTTCTGCACAGAACTAATTTATATTTTTATAGCGGCTTTTCTTCACATACCGTCTCTGGTTCCTGTGCCTCCCCCTGGCAGAGGCACAGCCAGCCAAGTCATTGACAAATTAGATCTGCACATTTTGCAATTTCACAGTTGTTCGTAAACACTTGAGCTGAAATGGACTGTCCTGCCTGCTTTTCATGCACAGCAGGACTGGTATTAGCAAAAGCTGTTTCCATTCTCCCCTTTTCACTGGGGATATGAAATTCTAGTGGGCGTGTACAGCTGGATTTAGTTATTCCAGACAAATTGGAGCTTTGCATTAAGTACTCAATGGTTAAGGGGCCATGGTGTCGTTCTTTAACGCCACATTCTCTTTGAAAACGGAACACAGGAACTGTTTTACATTTTATATGATTTTTTGCAACACCTTGGGCAGCGGAGAAATATATAAAAAGGGCAAATGATCGCATAATCCTGGCGGGCAGGTATAAAAAAGCAAGGATAGTGTAACATTGCGTTCTGAATGTGAAAAGCATACCCCCTGTTGTCAGTTTTAAATGTTTTCCTGACACTTATTTTTTATGCTTTACTCTTGCTATTAAAGGACATTTTAACCCAATAAATGAATATAATATATTAAAGCTTACCAGTTCTTAGTTAAGGTGGCTGTATTGTTGTTGTTTTTTTTTTTTTTTTTTTAATGTAAGAGCATTTTCAGCACGTAAAGTATCTGTTAATTTTACCAAAAATACAGTGTCCTTGTCACTTCCATTGAATGGAAATGAAAGTAAAAGCAATGCTATTTTCTGTCTGTTGAAGAGGAAGTAAACTTCCTTTGCTGACATTTACCTATAGGCAAGCCCATGGCTTGACAAATTTGCTTGGAATCTAGGAGCCAGCTAAAAAAGTTACGCTGAGCTTGTGTGCAGAAGCAATACGTGTAGCGCCCGCATATGAAAGCAGTGTTCAAACCACACATGTGAGGTATTGCTTTGGTAGAGCGAGAGCAATAATTCTAGCCCTCCTCTGTAATTCAAAACATGCAACCTGTAGAATTTTTTAAACGTCGCCTATGGAGATGTTAAAGGGTAAAGGTTTGCCGCCATTCCACGTCCAGACGCAATTTTGAAGCGTAACATGTTGGGTATCAATTTACTCGGTGTAACATTATCTTTAACAATATAAAAACATTGGGCTAACTTTACTGCTGTCCTATTTTTTCCCCAAAAAGTGCGCTTGTAAGACCGCTGCGCAAATACGGTGTGACAAAGTATTGCAATGACCACCATTTTATTTTCTAGGGTGTTACATTATATATATATATATATATATATATATATATATATATATATATATATATATATATATATATATATATATATATATATATATATATATATATATATATATATATATATATATATATATATATAAATAATGTGTGTGTGTGTGTTTGGGGTTCTAAGGGAAGGAGATGGGTGGGCAATGAAAACAGACAGGGAAGCTCCGTTAGCATTGCTGGTTGTCTTGTCATATCAACGGCCACCACAAGAGGGCCCCAGATTCCAGAAAGAATCATAAGATTGCAGAAGGCCCCAAAGCTGCGGCCTCAATTACCGCCCAACGCGATTGTGTGTGTGGGGGGGGTGCACGGAGACGGGGTACCACAGCTGTGCCGTGCCTTTTTGCTAATTTTAGTCGCAATTGCGACCTGGTGCCTAGGGTTTGTCGAGCCCTGGGTAATATATAGTATAATAAGGCTTACCTATAGGTAGTGTAATATCTCCTAAATGTGCACAGTTTAGGAGATATTTACATTACATGCAGCCAGTGACATAACTGGTGCATGCACTCTGAAGGAACGTAATTCAACCATTAAATATAAAAATACAGTCAATATATATTGAATATTTATAAAGTGCTCCTCCACAGAATATAGTATTTGATTATATTATTCGTGCCACTTCAATCACCGGGTACAGTGCCTGCTCATACAAAGCTCCTAATAATGTGTTATAAGATGGTCCAACCGTTTTCTAGAATGACTCGGGAAGAGAAAAACAGGCTATCATCGCGCAACAATGTAACTGAATCCAGCCCGTAGGAAAAAACATATAGCGATATCCCACTTGCATGTTACATCATCTTGTACATAGATTATAATTTGTGTAAGGTGAATCGGGGAGACCCTGGTCTCCTCCTTACTGTTACAGCCGTGTAACTAAGACACTGGATGAAACATCCCTGAAGCGTTGCGTCACCGATCATGTGACTTTTTCAAGGGATAAGGAGCCTAGTGACAAGCGCCGGGGTTTTAAGCACAAGCTTGTTTACATAATACCGTTGTGACGGGTAACTCATCGGATCATCATGCCTTACTTCTGTAAGTAGTGATAACTATCGCTTTACCATAAGAATAAAACAAACATCCATATTAAAACTCCTAGATGCTAAAACACTCTAAATTAGGACCATAAAAATCCTGATTCTGCGTATGCAAACATACATTTTGTGTGCATAAATAAACTACATTATATTAACTGATATGAATTGTTAAAATATATTATGTATATATACACACCCCTACTGGGGATGCATCTAAAATCATAGAGAGTATAAAACATTCAAAGAAAATAAATTCTAAAAACATCTAAGCACGGGGGGTCCAGGATACATAGGGTCCGTTTCAATCGTTGTATATATGATGAGTACTGGGCATAAACATTTAATAGTCCACTGATTGTTGTGTGTCTACAGGCATAGCAACTCCTACATGAATAGAATCCCTTCCCTTTTTCAAGTGGTGCAGGGTTCGGTCTAATGTCCCTGCTAGGTCCCAGCCATAAGCTGGGAAATGGTTTATGGCTGCTCCTCTCCTCCTTCCCTGGTCGCAAAGCTGAATAGTTGTCCTAGGCCCAGCTCCTGCTCCTTAACCTGAATACTCGGCTAAAAGTGTACGTATATAGAAAGAGAGCGCGCATCCACCGGTGAACAAAATATATAGTGATCAAAAATAAATCAGAGGATTGCCAATAAATTATAATAGTTCATATAAGTGATAACACAAAGTTCATATGGTACTCCAAAGAGTGCAAGGTGATAAAAAAAACTGTGTTCATCCGGTGCTCTTGTTCCTATTTTTATTAAATCGATGCTGCTTACCAGAACGGTTGGATCTCTGGTTATAGAGATCAGACACTCTCAAGCAAATGCCTACCAGCGGGGATAGTCTCCTCCTCGGATTCCTCCAGGGGAAAGATCCTTTTCCAATATAGCGGGCTATGCAATTAAGTGGACGTCTAGGAAGAACGAATCATCTTTTCCCAAGTGTTTCCAAGTAATCTCCGGCATTTGAGGAGATGATGTAGTATTTCAAAAAGATTCATTTTAAAAAGAATAGTATCACTTACATCCAGGTGGCAGTTTAGGACTTTCTGGCTCTCCATGGGGTGGTTCGAGTGTTGGCATGTTGCCCTGGGTTTCTTCTCCATTGGTCGGTTCGCCCACCCCTCATTGAGGCACTTCTTGGGGACATTCCTGCTTGTTCATGGATAATGAAGAAGCTGTGTCCGCTAATGAACGTAACAGAAAACAGAATTGTTCTTTTACTTATCGTAAAATCCCTTTCTCGGAGTTCATTGACAGATGGAAATGATGGAAATTCCCTTTTGACACAGCTTTTTACTGCCTAGAGGCGTATAGCATAAAGGGGGTTTTATGGCCAGAGGGGACTGCCCATAGGAGGTGCCAAGTCTTTTTCAGCCTAGTGTCCTACACCTGTAGGTGGGGCTATTTACAAAAGTATGACATGTTTGTTATTTTTATTTTTTTTAATTGCCTTTACAAACACTTTACCGCAGAGAACACATTGAGGTAAAAAAAAAAAAAAAAAAACTTCTGCCTTTTTAGAACCACTTTAACTGGAGGTGAGGACATATTTCAAGTCCAGCCTGGGGGACAACCATGGCTTCCCTAATATTATACAGTAGAGTGAGGCAGTGGAGCTACCCAAGGACAATAAAATCCTAGGGTGACGGTCTTCCTCCTCCAATACAGTGAGGGAGTGTTCTCACCCCTTATGTTTGTTGTGTACCGGATTAACAGGTGGAAAAAAATACATGAAAAGGACACTAATCCAGCCATCACATTTAAAGACTGGTAAGCTGCAATATATACAGCTTTGGAGGATTTAATATGCTTTATGGATGGAAGGCTCTGCATAATAGTTGGTCCTAAGAGAGGGCTCCTGTTGTTTTAGAATGTAAAAGCAAACATTTATTCTATTAGAGTTTGCCAGTTCGAAGATGTGGTGGCTGAATTTATTTTTTAGGCTTTCTTTCCTGTTTTCATCTGTTGTTCCGCCACTAACCTCCTTGTTTTGTTTTTCAACAAAACAAGCTGTCCTGCAAATGTAGCAATTAGTAGATCTGCTTTGATCACCTCTATGGCCTTGGAGGACAGGAGCGATGTCATGATGTCCCTTTCGATCTAGGGTGGAAGTAAACTTTTTTTATTTATTTTTTAAAGATCCATTTTTTTTTCTTTTTCTTTTAACGGTAAAGAAGAGATATGGGGTCTTTTTGACCCCAGATCTCTTCATAAAGAGGACCTGTCATCCTTATTTCTATTACAAGGGATTGTAATAAGAGTTACAAAAAAAATAAAGGGACAAGGTAAAATGAAAAAAAAAAATACGTTTTTTTTTTTTCTTTTTTAGGCGCCCCTTTTCCCTTGTGCTCACACAGAGGAAGCAAGAGCATAAATCGCGCACGCATTTGTAAATGGTGTTCGCACCACACATGTGAGGTAATTCTAGTGCAAGATTTCCTCTCTAACTCTAAGTGCACAACAAGGCACGGGTGTAGTGCATAGTGGGCTTTACTACAAAAAATACTAATTTCACTTTTTTGGTATATTAAGCACTTCAATTTAATAGGCTGCCTTAATGCAACGCTTGGCAGAACGTATGTTCAGGTAAGTAATAGGGGGACTCTGGGGGGCTGCTGCACCACAACAAGGTTTTTAACCTTAATGCATAGAATGCATTCCGGACCTGCTCAAGCTGATTATATATATATATATATATATATATATATATATATATATATATATTGGCACTTTGCCCAGTGCCCTCTTCTTCAGTGAGCGGTCCGGTTTCTGATACTTTTTTTTTTTATTGAATTTTAGTGTAAATATGACCCCAGATCTCATTAGGAGGTCCTGTCCTGCTTTTTTCTTATTTCTATCACAAGGGGTGTTTACATTCCTTGTAATAGGAATACAAGTGACCCATTATTTTTTCTCTCAAAAGAACAGTGTAAAAATAAAGTAAAATAAATAAGAAAAATAATTAAAACATTTTTTAACGTGCTTCGTTCCACCGAGCTTGCTCTAAACCTCTGTAACTTAAAACATGCAACCTGCAGAATTTTTTAAACGCCGCCTATGGTGATTTTTAAGAGTAAACGTTTGTCGCCATTCCACGAGCAGGCGTAATTTTGAAGCATGACATGTTGGGTATCAATTTACTCAGCGTAACATTATCTTTCACAACATAAAAAATAATTGGTCTAACTTTACAGTTGTCTTATTTGTTATTGCAAGCAAGTGTATTTGTTCCCCAAAAAAAGTGCGCGTGTAAGACTGCTGCGCAAATACGATGTGACAAAGTATTGCAACATCTGACATTTTATTCTCTAGGGTGTTAGAGGGAAAAAAAATATATATATATATATATATATATATATATATATATATATATATATATATATATATATATATATATATATATATATATAGTGTGTTTGGGGGTTCGAAGTAAAAAAAAAATTATTTTAACTTGTAAACACCAAATCTCAGAGGCTCGGTCCTTAAAGCAGAGTTCCAACGACATGTTTTTTTTTGTTATATATGCATATCTTAGGATCAGGACATAGACATATATACCACTCGTGTGTTTTGAAAATGTCACAGCTCGATATCCGCTTTAATATAAAGTAACTTCTATTATCCTGTCCTCTTAGTTCCCATATTGCTTATGGGCATGTGAAGCCCTCAATCATAATGTTCCGGGATACAGTGCAGCTGAGTGACCAGCATGCACAGCCCGTTCCCGCGCACGCACAGTATGACAGTCTCACAGCACGGTAAACTTCTCACGTTCCCATCACAACGGGTGGCGGCGGGGGAAGTGCCCGCCCCATTGTTATGGCAACGAAGCCCTCGGCACTGCCCACTGACTCCTAGGAAATGATGACACACATCTCCAGGGCCGGACTGGTAGGTAATGCCAGCCCCAGAAATAATTTCATACCAGCCCCATAGTATTCTTATTCCAGCTCCACAGCATAACATCATAATTTTCTTGTTCAACAAAAAGCATGCATTTTTAAGCACATTCAAAGAGTGTATTGTGCCTGTGCCTATCAGCGCAGTCTCACCAGTGCCCACCAAATGCAGCCTTACCGGTGCTCACCCAATGCATCCAGATCAGCGCCCATGAAATGCATTCTGGTCAGAGAACACGAAATGCATCCTGGTCAGCGAACACGAAATGCATCCAAATCAGCACCCATGAAATGCATCCTGATTAGCGACCATGAAATGCATCCTGATTAGCGACCACGAAATGCATCCAAATCAGCGCCCATAGAATGTAGCCTTACCAGTTCTTATGAAATGCAGCCTGATCACACAGCAGCGATCTCCCACCCTGTCATGGAGCATGGATTTGAATTCCCAGACTGCCTCCATAAGACAGACCTGCCTCCTAGACCTGGCTACTCCTGTGATACCTGTCACACTGGTTCAATGTCCAGGCATTGAATTAGTGACCCAGAACACCGCTGAAAACTCCCTAGGAGATTGCCGCTGTATGACACTGTGGTACACGAGGAGCATGGAGGGGAAGACTGGCTGGCCTTGGTTCCCTCCCGCTGCCTCTGCCTGCGGTGCTGGGACCAGTCCAGGTCACTGCTGAAGAAGCTTAAAGCGCTCCCCAAGGCCGATGGCCTACCGGGAAATTTCCCAGCATCTTGGTAGGCCAGTCCAGTCCTGCACATCTCCCAGGAGCAGCAGCGAGCAGAGGAGCCGAGGGAAGTGACGTCAGGAGCTGCGGTGAGGAAGGGGAAAATTAGAAGGGGCAACAGGGATTAAAAAGTAGGTAAAAAAAAAAATCTCCAAATGTCATTTGTTATGTTATTTGCTGCACAGTTATGTCAAATTATTTTTATGGGTGGAACTCCGCTTTAAGTGGTTAAGGTGAAAAACCTTGAGACTTTACCGATGCGTTCACCTTTAATGCACATCACCACAATATCGGTTAGACCCACTGTAGATAATCTGACATGTTTTACACCTGTGCTATTTTGAGCAGTCCGATAAATACATTTATTATACTGGTTGCTTGTTTTGGATTAAATGGCAACAAACTATTTTTTTTTTTTTTTAAAGAAAAGCTTTTGGTTTATATGAGCATTTGTTACATTTATTGGCTTACTTGCATTGCTTTAGTCACTGAGCCAAGTCTGTACCTAAGGAGAGAGCTGACTTTATAAAGGTCCAAATATCTGCCCCTTTGATGCATGCCAAAACAGAGCAGCATGACAGTATTTAATGGGCCGGAACTCCCAGGATACCATGGTGAGGCTAAACCAATTATCCGTTAATCTAGAGCATTTGTAATGTGCCAGCTCCCAGTACATTATTAATGCAGGAGAACTGGGGGCTTCTATTAGAACAAAATTAATCGGGGTATCCCACAAAACGGCTGATCTAGAGGTTCTGATTTTGCAGTGTGGCTTAACACTTTCGACCACTGTTGAATCTATAACTGCCTAAATCTATTATCCAGTTCTAACTAAGCCTTGAAAAAAAAGGGTGTGTGTGTGTGTATATATATATATATATATAATATATATATATATATATATATATGTGTGTGTGTGTATGTGTGTGTGTGTGTGTGTATATATATATATATATATATATATATATATATATATATATATATATATATATATATATATATATATATATATATATATAATTACACATACATACATACAATATCAAGAAGCTAACACATTTTGCCTTGAATTATAAAATGTATTTTACCAGAGAAGACGTGAAAGCCAGTTCAAAGGAAATGATATGGGCACTAGTTCCAGTGCCTGGTTTCCTTTGTCTACAGCATACCTTATCAAAACTGTCGAAATTGTGCAGTTGAGAGTTGTTGAAGCAATACCTTCGAGAGCCAGTCATGATCATGTGGATATAGAACTTTGGATATTTTTTTTTTTTTTTTTTTTTCTTTAGCAGTGCAGACTTATATTTTCTCACCTACTTTAGCTTTACTTAAATATCCTGAGGCTAACTCTTCAAGTTGAAAGTTGGTCAGATAGCTGACGGTTGCTACCTTGTCAACTGCCTTACATTCTAACTTGTGCATCTAAGGGTGCATAACAGCATCAAATAACAGTCACTCAGTTTTGTTTACATTCCTTTTACCTACAACGTATTATTTGTTAAAAAAAAATAGGATGCTCTCTCAGAAGTTGGTAGTAGACTGTGGGTAAGTTCTTTAAGTTGTGAGAGCAACAATTGCCCGATTTTTGATGATATGACTTTGAAGCTGAAGAGTCCAACTCAAAGTAGATAATACTGCATAAGGGGGCAATTATATCTCAAACCAAAGCCTGTACAGTTACAGTAATTGAAAACTTTGTTTTGACAGAGGTTTTTTGTAAGGTCAGAGTTGAGCATTTCAGACAAGACAAATTTTAAAGCGGTAGTAAACCGCCACAAAAATAAAATCGGGCTCGGCAGAGTTTAGTCATAATGTACTAGTATGCACTGCATATTGGCACATTAGGACAGACTTGCCTGCACACGGAGCCCTCTAGAGAAGCTCTGTCATGGCTCCTCCGCTTCTATCTTCATCTGGTATTCCTTCCGGGTTTGTGGACTTTGGCTATATGAATGGCCACGGCATGGAGCTCTGAGCCATCCCTTCAGAGCGCATGCGTTGGTAAGGTCACTGGCTGCATCCCGAGTAAATGTCTCTTAAACAATGCAAAATTATGAGATGTTCACTATACCTACAGGTAAACCTTATTATAGGTTTACCTGTAGGTACAAGTTAAAAAGTGGTACTAATACTTCTGAGACAGCCATGTCTGTTATACACATAAAAGACAAGAGCAGTTTTGCAAATGATTGAACTGAAAAAAGAAAATGGTTAATTTGTTTGCATTTTAGAGATATAAAAAAAAAAAACTCAACTTTAGTTGGAGACCTACAATCCTCTTCAAGACAGTAGATTTATTATTCAGGATTTCTATTGCGCTAACAGTTTAAGCAGCGCTTTTACAACTTGAGGGTGGACAGTACAAATTCAATACACTTTAATACAGTAGAAATCAGAGGGCCCTGCTCCTTTAGACCTTAAAATCTCAGAGAGAATGTCAAGAGATGCAAGAGGTAATAACTGTAGGGTGTGTGCTGATGGAGAAGATAAATGTACAGTTGTTAGGTGGAGGCCAGATAGGCTTCTCTGAAGAGATGAATTTTCAGGGATCGTTTGAATGTGGATAAAGTAGGAGAAAATCGGACAGATTAGGGTAGAGCATTCCAGAGGATGGGAGAGGCTCTGGAGAAGTGCTGGAGGTGAGCATGGGATGCGGTAACAAGGGAGTTTGAGAGCAGGAGGTCTTGGGAGGAGTGAAGAGAACGATAAGGTTGGTATTTTGAGACTAGGTTGGTGATTTAGCTGGGGGCCAGGTTGTGGAAGGCTTTGTAAATTTTATAGTTCGTATATTGAATTTAATTTGTTGGCTGAGTGACAGCCAATGAAGGGATTGGTAGAGGGGTGTAGTCGTTATTATTAAAATCACAGTGATTTTTAACAAACATTTTTGCAGTCTTCTGCTCTGTGGATATTAGTGCATTCATTCCAGGCGTTTGGTGTTGTAATAGGAAAAAAAACTGCTGGGAAAAGAAATGAGCTAATCACATTAGGAAGGAAAACATATAAAATAATAAAAATAAAGCATTGTTAACCTTGTGCTATATTGCAACAAAGTGACATTTGTATTACAGAATAGCTTTTGTTAAGTAGTTAAAAGAACTCATAAAAAAATAAAATTAAGACCCGAAACCATTATGCAGGTAAAGGACCTGGCCAGTTTTTGCGATTCGGCACTGCGTCGCTTTAACTGACAATTGCGCGGTCGTGCGATGTGGCTCCCAAACAAAATTGGCGTCCTTTTTTTCCTACAAATAGAGCTTTCTTTTGGTGGTATTTGATCACCTCTGTGGTTTTTTTATTTTTTGCGCTATAAACAAAAATAGAGCGACAATTTTGAAAAACAAATCTACATTTTTTACTTTTTGCTATAATAAATACCCCCCCCAAAAAAAAAATATAAAAAAAAAGTTTTTTTTTTTTTTTTCAGTTTTGGCCAATACGTATTCCTTGACATATTTTTGGTAAAAAAAAAATCGCAATAAGCGTTTAACTATTGGTTTGCGCCAAATTTATAGCGTTTACAAAATAGGGGATAGTTTTATGGCATTTTTATTAATATATATTTTTTTACTACTAATGGCGGTGATCAGCAATTTTTTTCGTGACTGCGACATTATGGCAGACACATCGGACAATTTTGACACATTTTTGGGACCATTGTCATTTTCACAGAAAAAAATGCTATAAAAATGCATTGTTTACTGTGAAAATGACAATTGCAGTTTAGGAGTTAACCCCTACAGCGCCCCCTAGTGGTTATGTGTGACCTCGTATGTGTTTCTAACTGTAGGGGGGCGGGGCTGAACGTGTGACATCACTGATCGCCTTTCCCTATATCGGGGAAAAGACGATCAGTGACATTGCCACTGTGAAAAACTGGGAAGGTGTGTTTACACACACCTCTCCACATTCTTTAGCTCCTGTGACCGATCGCGGGACACCGGCGGCGATCGGGTCCCGCGGTCACGGAGCTTCGGACCATGTCGTGGGCACTTAAAGGGGACGTACAGGTACGTACCTGTGCCCAGCCGTGCCATTCTGCTGACGTAAATGTGCAGGGGGCAGTCCTTAAGTGGTTAAATCTACTAAAGTAACTGCAAACGAGAGAAATGGCCACTTATTGCCTGTATATACATTGATGCCTTGCTAAAAACAACAAAAACCAGACCCCCAGTACTTAAAAGTACTATGGAGGGCCTGACTGCTAGTGAGTTGCTGAGGAAGGGTGGGCCTACCAGAACAAGAATAGAGACAAAATCTTATAATGAAGACACTTCTTCAGGTGTCAACTGTATAAGCCCTCCTTCACATTGAATGCGGCTTTGAAATCGTGCAACTTCACTTTAAATCTCTTGATTTTAAAGCTGCAAGTCGCACCTTAAATTGGCAATTGCAGTGCAGGAACTACTTTTTCAAATCGGTGTGGCACCGCAAAGTCGGCGTCACACCAATTTCAACAGTTCCATTGCCGACAATAGGGTGCGACTTGGCATGTGATTTTAACCTTTTTAATCACATGTCGCACCAGTGGGAACAGGGGTTAAGAGAGCATTTCCCTCACTTTCGAGAGAATTTCTCTCACTTCCCATTTTGTCTATCGGTCAAGAAGTAAAGAAAATCTCCCCATGGGGACATGTACAGCAAATGTAAACCTGTCTGAGTTCTAACCCATCTCTAATCTATCCAAAGGAAAAAAAAACTACGTTTTTTTTTTTTTTTTTTTTTTATATCTGCTTTAAGAATTTGATATTTGCATAGAGGAATAGTCCAGATTTGAAGGATGAAACCACCGCTCACCATAGTCAATCCTAGTGTGGATGTATACATGTGAAAGCTTCAGTCAATGTTGCTCCCTGGGGCCATGCCCTCTTGACATGTTTCGCCCTGCTCACTGGGGCTTAATCATAGGGGTCCAATAAAGGGCCCTTCCCCTGAGCCTGGAGCAGCACCACCAAGCACTTATGGCCTTGTAGTCCAGCTTTTAAGGACTTAATAGCTGATCTAACATGAGCAACCCTCTTGTGTCTGCTTTTCTGCTCTGTAGTTACTTCAGTAGGTTGAATTGAACACACATTCATTTTAATAGCTTTTATTTTTCAGCTTATCCAGCATATAAAACTAGTTTATTTTTCATATTTGAATTTCATTATAGTTTATTTTGCCAATACCAAGTTGGGTCTCTGGAATACCTAATACTATGGTTTATCTTGTCCGAGCCATGCATTGAAAAATGGAAATGTCAGAATTGCACATGGCTGTTTGTATGGGATAGGTACCATAAACATGAAGCCTGCAGGCTGTTGCATTTATGCCGTATCACTAGCAAACAGAAGACATTTGTGTCAGAGGAGATAGACTTTGGCTTCTGTGTTTTATATATCTTGTTTGATTCAGCAGCCTGTCAGCCCGCGGTCCATCTGTCTTGCCTGTAATTCCAAGGCTTATGTTTTTGTGTATGTGTTGAGAGTCCAACGTGCAGAGAAACAAGACACGGCAAATAAAACTTGATTCCTGCTAATGTACCTAGTTAAGAATCCAGTCACATATTGTATTTACTTAAAACCCATCTGTGCTTGTTTTACCAGTAATATATTCGGTCGGCGGCCTGTAGACTATGCAGAAACAGAGGCGATAAAGTTGGCTTTGCTGCAAGCACAGAAAAACAAGGAGCCACTTGTGAAGCTGCCATGCTCTGGCGTAAGTAACAAAATCTGCAGGGTTGTGGGAGACTTTTGCCATTGCTTTTGGGATTGCATTGGGATTTTTTTTTCTTGTTTAAACCTTCATTAGCAGAGCCCTCTTATTCCTACTGTATTGTAATTGTACTGTCCCCCCTCTACATTGTAAGGTGCTGTGCAAACTGTTGGCGCCATATACTGTAAATTCTGTATAATAATTCTAACTTATATGTGTGTGCCATGCCATGCAGCATAGTACATATTCTGTGCCTAAAGGTTATATGTGCTCTCTCCATGCAGGGCAAAGCAAAGGATTCACCTAATTGTCGCCCCCACCCCCTATTTTTGACACAAGGGTCTTAAGTGACAGTGCTGAAGTCCAGGCTCCTTATCATGCTTGAAAATGCCTGTGTTGGCCTTCACGTTGATTCCCGCAAAGCCACAATGATTCTAAGCTGGGTGTACGCATTCAGTTTTTTTGTTGTTGTTCAACCGGTTGGTTGAACAAAAAAAAAAAAAAAAAAAAAACCTGATAGATCCATGCATCAAAAAAACAATGTGTGATATGAAGATCTCTCCCACTGTGCTATTGAATTCAGACGGGGGACTTCTCATTTCCCAACCTGCTGCCAGAATAGACTTGCACTTGCAAATCGTGCTGATTAAATGCTGGCTTTCCAGCAAGACTGCTCGACAGAAGCCGATCGTTTTACTGGTTTCTACAGCAGTATACATGAACAGAAAGTCGTCTGTGCGACTTTTGGTATGTGTGTACAGGGCTTTATCCTCTTTCCGCCGAAGATACGCATATACGTGGTCTCTCGGAGGTTGGGCTCTAACGCAGAGAGGCCATATATATGTCGCCCTATATAAACACTTTGCTGAAAGCGTGCGTCCTGTGCGCTCCCAGCACAGTTACTGGTGGGGAACAGAAAGCTCCTGGTGCATGCTTGTGGTTGGGAGCATTCAGATAATGTGACTACTGTGACCACCAATCACAGCGGTGACATAACCCGAATGCCCACCTCTCAGCATTTTGAAGCTCTTAAAGGGCCAGGAGGCATCAGCGGGACAGGGCTAAGCTGTACTCAATTCCTTGACTTGACTTTTCCCACTGCTCGGTTGGCATCATCCTTCAATACCTGGTCCCTTTAGGTATAGAGGAGCATGTGGCCTACTCCTGGGATGCAGTACTCAGGCCTGAACATGGTCATGTGAAAAGATAGAAGCAATGTATCCCTGTGTTAACCCTGTGGGAAATCTTTACCAGAGAGTTAAGACTCAGGAACAGGGGAGGACAATGCATTTTTCATTTTACAAGAGAACCTATAACTTTATGCCCTCTTTTAGATATGTCTGGGTATTCAGTACTTCTCTGCATCACATGCACATTCCCCAAGCTGCAAAAAAAAATCGCTGTCAACTTAAACAGGGAAGTAGGAGCTTACTTAATTTCTGGTAGGAACAGGTACAGGGCTGTGCAAAAGTTTTAGGCACTTATGGAAAATTGCTGTAAAGGCAGGATGCTTTCAACAATATATGAAATATTATTATTTTTTTTATTTTTTTTCAATTAACCTAAAGTGCATAATCAGAAAAAAAAGTAACAACAATCTATATTTTGAATTTTTAAATATCAGCGCATCTACTGCCTACTAAGGTTCCAGAATTTATCACTTAAATAACAGTAGTAGGAATTAGTATCAGGAAATGGCAGGGCTAATCATTACGTGGACAGAAGTTGATGCTCTTTGTTCAGCCTGGCCCTGTTTAAGGGAGGTTTCCCTGGTTAACTGATACTAGGAACCTTGTGTGTTTTTAGGCAGAACATTTTCTTTTAGGCCGGAATCACACTAGTGCGTTGCGTTTTGGAGCTGCGTTCTCGTTGCGAATTTCTCTAGAGGGTGTTCTGCAGATCAACTGCGGTTTAGCTGCAGATCAGGTGCGAATTTGGAGACCTGGGAGAAGTTCCGGGTGAGAGGAGAGTGGGGGAGAATTGTATTGAGCTGAATGAGAGAAATTCCTGCAGAGAACTGAACACATGTGCGAATTCAGCTGCGTACCCATAGAAGATAATGGGACTGAATTCGGACCTGAGCCGCACCGCAAGACATAAAAACCGCATGCGGTTTGGAGGCAATACGCAGTGCGGATGCATCGCACATATGTGAACCAGCCTCATTGAAAACAATGTATTTTGAAATGTCCTGCGAATTAGATGCAGTTTAAACCGCACTCAATTCGCATAGGTGTGAACCTGGCCTAAAACATTTAAAAAAGGGTTGATCAGATTAGCCTGAAAGAAATCTTAGAGGATTTTTTTCATTGGCTCTCACTGATGTCAATCAAATCCTGTGACCTAGGGGTGGGCAGAGTCCCTCTTGTCTGTTTCAATGGACGCAGCAGCGGGATTCGGGAGCGAACCCACAAGGGTGCCCCCATGAAAAGCTGCTTTCTGTGGGGGCACCTGATGAATAGGATGAGCTTGGAGTATCGGCGGGGGACCCCAGAATAAGACGATCGGGGCTGCAGGTAAGTAAAAACATGTTTCTTATTTTATTGCAAAAAAAAGCTTTACAACCACTTTAACTTCAATAAGAGAAGTCTGCACGTTTAACTGCATTGGTAATGTATTATCATGTACTCAAATTGGATATTTATACAAGCCCTAAATATGAATTTAGTACACCTGAATTGTACGCAATATGACCGTTACAGCCTGTGACTGGCAAATCTGTACAGTAAATACATGGAAACAGAACTTTAGTATTTTTGCTTTTAATGGCAGGGAAAACTATGTCAAATATGGAATATTTATGATTTAAAGCTGGGTGGTACCAACTGAAATGCAAGTAAATTTTTAATGGTGTCTCTTTGGATTGTGTGCTTTACAGCTGAACAGACGCCAATGTAGAGAAGAAGCTGTTGTCCTTTTGGCTAGCGGCCTGTCAGCCTCTCAAAAGACTAATCTTGCCAAGCTTGCTGCACTTCTAAAGGCAGAAATCTGCTCTAACTACAACAGTTCAGGTGGGTGGCTACATTGTCTGCAAGCATGATGCTTTGAATCTTAAATATGTATTGACCCAATTGTGGCAGATGGTGATGTTTTCTCATGAACTGTATCTTCGGATAAACATTTCTTGCCATATAGCCAAACCACAAAAGAGCAGTGAATATGGGTCTCATTTAATGCTAAACACCAGGATAAGCAGATATTGTCTTATACAAGAAGCATGTGTGTTCTGTATAGGCTACAAGAGTTCGGCTTTTTTGCCAGAAAACTCCAATCGGAAGCGCAGACCAAAAGTTTTTTTTTTTTTTTCCCTCCCTCTACACGTTGAGCTCAAAATATACTTGTAATCATCCTAATGTGCATGGACACATAGGATAACATTGAGCTGCTTCTACAGGCAGAACACAAAACTCCTCTAGAAGCAACGTTTTTTAAGCGAGTGTGCATGGACCCTAAAAGTGGGAGTAAACTCCCATGGACGACTGCACTATTTAGCAGACATTTATTGGGGACATCACTGGCGCATGGCTAACTGGCCAACCCAAAAGGATGACCTGGTGAAGATGGAAGCCCTGCCAGTGGTGGCAGCGTGCCACTGGGGGGCTTCGTCTTAAGGTACGTTTTACATAATGTGCTAGTATGAGATGCATGCTAGCACATTATAACATTGCCCTGCAGGTTTTTAAAAAAGGCGGTTTACTACCGCTTTGAGAGCATAATGTTCTAGTATGCCCTCCAGTGGTGCGCTATCACCGCTCACAGGGCTTCGCCCTGCCTTCCTTCCAGGGTTGCAGCACAGCTCTCTCTCAATGGATGGCATGGCATCCATGGAAAGTGTGCAGTGCGCATGTGCTAGTGACATCACCGGTTGCTACTAAATTAAATATCTCCTAAAGGGTGCACTTATAATAGATATTTACTGTACCTTCAGGTAAGTTTTATTATAGACTTAATGGTAGCTCTAAATAAAAAAAATCTTTACTGCCGCTTTTAGAGGATAAACTATACTTTTATACCCTGTACATGAGGAAATAGAGAAATTAAATCCCTCCATTGTCTTCTTTTTTTTCTTTTTTTGTTGAGGGGGGAGGGGTGGTGGGAGGAGGGGGGGGTTTGAGAGGGAGGGAATGGGTAGGAAAAAGAAATAAGAGGAAAATAATGAGAAGTCATTAAGTAATACTCCAAAATAGTGTGACGAACAAATTCCAAACTCCCAAAAAAATATCTCAAACTATAGGTGAGCCCTCCACCACTGATAAGATTGGCCACTCTCACCTTAAAGCATGGACTACTGTGTTACCAGGTAGTCATGCAAGCAGAAATCATAATCGCAAATACACCAGATGGCATAATATCATGTCAGATTCCTCGATGGTCCGCAACATATGTTGCACCATAAATTAAAAAAGGAGAGATCCAAGTGCTCTCTGTTTCTTAAATACAAAAATGTATTAGAGTAAACACAAACTACTCCCAAAATCCACAGAATCGGCAGCATGTAATACAAACACAAGGTTTGTTTCTGAAAGGACCGCAGCGAGCGACGTCTGAAAGCTCCTCCCCCATGTTTTTTTCACGTTCATTTATTGCATCAGCTAAATCCTTCACATTATACTAGTTTTTTTCACTGCACTAATCTTTTATATTACGTATCTCATTGTATTTTGTGAATTTCCTTCAGTGTTCAGCTTGCATATATTAAGGGAGGGGGATTTTTATTCACATATTATTTTTTTGCGCTGATTGCACCTTTTTTCTTTTTTATATATTAATTAATACTCCTTCGGTCCAAAAGTACAGGGTATTTTTGGAAAGTGAAATATATACCATTAACTAAAACAGAATGTATATGTATAAACATGATAGACGGTTGAGGTGATGGAAATGTACTAGGATAGAAGGAAGAGTAGATGTAAATGTTTTATATATAAATATATGATGGATGTGATAAAATGTTTGATATTTGTTCCCCTATTTTTGATAAAATAAAGAAAGATTAAATAAAGAAATAAAACTATACTTTTATTACATATATATGAAAACTGAATTGGCTAAAAGTTCACCCCAGTTTTATAATACACCAGTAAATAAATGAAATTCATCCTTCCATACTCCAACTAACTGGCTGCTGATTACAGATACTAAAACGCTATGACGGACACTTCAACCTTCAGTACAGGTATTCCTGCATCAAAAAAATAAAGTGCATGCAGGCTATTCAATTATATTTACAGTAAGTTTTGACTCGTCTAGAGATACCCTAAACTTGCCACAAACCTGGGGAATTCAAACTGAGGTTGCTACAATAAATATCACACATCAGACTGATCAGTAGATCGTTTCATTCCACCTCCCAAACCTCTCTGATGGTCCTCAAGTCTGCCATATTGCATTAAGAGATGTCCTTATGTTGTTGAAGTGACAGGAACAAGCCCAACTTCTACAGGTAATAGAGATTTGCATATGAACTATGCAGCTTGTATCTCAAGACTTACAAATCTTCTATTATTTCATCATAAGCTCTGTTTGAACTGCCCTGCTTTATAACATGTTTACTTTTAATGTTTAATTTCTTTTTTCTATGGTATCCACATAGTATTTGTTGAAGCCCCAACGAGCAAGGATCAAAAAGTTATAAGATTTTGTTGTAAATGTATGGTTGTCCTCTTGTCTTTTAGTAACTCACCTTATTGTTGGGGAGGATCCCATGCTCCGTACCTTAAAGTGCATGATGGGGATGATAGCCGGCTGCTGGATCCTTCAATATTCTTGTAAGTTGTAGAAGTATTGCCAGCTAATGGCACACATGCATTATGTCTCTTTCTGTTCAGACCCTGTTGTGCAACATTCCCTGGGCTGCACACACCACCAAGACAACCACTGCCCTGCTAAAGAAGCTGAGGGTAAAGGTGATGGACTGGCCAAGCATGTCTTCAGACCTAAACCCTATTGAGCATCTGTGGGGCATCCTCAAATGGAAGGTTGAGGAGCGCAAGTTCTCTAACATCCACCAGCTCCATGATGTCATCATGGAGGAGCGGAAGAGAACTTCAGTGGTAACCTGTAAAGCTCTGGTGAACTCCATACCCAAGAGGTTTAAGGCAGTGCTGGAAAATAATGGTGGCCACACAAAATATTGACACTTTGGGCCCAATTTTGACATTTTCACTTAGGGGTGTGCTCTCTTTTGTTGCCAGCGGTTTAGACATTAATGGCTGTGCGTTGAGTTATTTTGAGAGGACAGAAAATTTACACTGTTATACAAACTGTAGACTCACTACTTTTACATTGTAGCAAAGTGTTATTTCTTCAGTGTTGTCACATGAAAAGATATAATAAAATATTTACAAAAATGTGAGGGGTGTACTAACTTTTGTGAGATACTGTGTGTGTGTGTGTGTGTGTGTGTGTGTGTGTGTGTATGTATATGTGTGTATATATAACATACATACATATACACACACACTATTACATTTTATGTAGCATGACATTAAAAAAGGCTTTAAATGCAGAGTTTTTGTATATGAATAATGTCCCAGGTAGCGTAAGGGCTAGTTCACACCAGACGCAGTTCCGTATAGTTTCGTGTACATTTTTTCTGCACAGAAAATGCATGCACAGTGTTTTCCATGTATTCCAATGGCTCTAGTTCACACCATGCAGTCAGTTTCCGGTGCAGAAACTGACTGCATGATGTGAACTAGGGTTAACTAGAGCCATTGGAATACATGGAAAACAATGTGCATGCATTTTGTGCAGAAAAAAAAGCACACGGAACTGAACGGAACTGCGTCTGGTGTGAACTGGCCCTAATAGTTTATATTTGTCTGTGTCATGTAAACATGGGAAAGAAAATTGTTTTTGGTTGCTTCATACGGTTAAACATTTTGTCCTTGTGGTTTCGTAGTGAATAACAACTGCATTAAAAAGCACCTCTAGGCAAGTAAAATGAACACATGACACATTGATACCCTAAATCATTGGGGGTGATTTACGAAAACTGGGGAATGAAAAATCTAGTGCAACTGTGCACGGTAGCCAATCAGCTTCTAACTTTGGCTTGTTCAATTAAACTTTGACACAAAAACCTGGAAGCTGATTGGTTTCTATGTAAAGCTGCACCAGATTGTGCATTCTCCAGTGTTAGTAAATTAACCCTTTTGGATTCAGTCTTTTGAACTCTACTCTGTTCTATTAAGTCTCACAGCCTGGTTCAGCAGGCTTTTAGCTGTGCTTTTAGCCAGGAATGTGCATTAACTTATTTTTGCTCTTGCCAGTTATTGAAGATGTATTCGGCAAAATAGAAATATTATGGATTTTTTTACTGAATTTATTTTTAAGATGTAAGATGGTTATAAAGAAATAAGAACAAAATCCCCAAGCCTTGAACCCGACGACCTTGCATAGCTGGTAGTGCTTTTCAAAAACCTGATATAACAGGCACCTGTATGTAGGACTGGGCAGATTTTAAGAAATATTATTACTTAAAATGACTCCAATCTGCCAAACATTTGGAGAAAGTTGTATTGTTACTCTTCTTTCCTAGCTCATTGGATTTTAATCTATTTGGTGACCCTTCTGTATAGGTGCAATAGAGGTGTTGAAGCTAAAACATGCCTAGAAATATGTTTCCATTGTGCAATGGCTGGAGTACTTGCTGCTCAGCCTATTTTCTGCTGAGTGCTCTGCCTGTGGGGATCCCAATTATTGCAGGAAACATTGCTAGGTTGTAATGACTTTGAGAAAATGTAAGTAGTTCTAAGTGAAGACCAATGGAGCTTCTTTAACTACCAGCACATCTGTGCAAAATGACTAAATTCCTCTCTGCATTAGGCTAGTTGAGAACAAAGCTGTGTTAGTCATTTGAGGACTTTGTACAGTTTAGAACATGTTTGGGTTTTACTATATAAACTTTAGCCACACTGCTAAATCACAAGTGAAATGTATGTGAACTTTTACTTGTTAAAAAGTTTGTAGTTATGATTAAAATTCACACATTCCTGCCATCCTGCATAGGCAGGTGGTGGCGTCATCTTCCTGGGTCAACTGACTGCTTGCTGGACCATAGAGCAACATCATTACACTACTGTAATGCGTAAAGAAGTAAAATGGGGCTGATATATTTACCTCTTCAGATGAAAATTCTTCTCCAGCCTTCCTACAGTGTTGGACACGTGACCAAAAGACTATGCATTTGAGAAGGGTTCAGATTAGCTGATCATTCCACTAAACAGAAAAAGTAAGTTAAAGTGTGTATAACTCGGGGGGGCGTGGCCTGGAACGGCATGTGAGAGGACGTAGCTCTCACAGCTCCTGACCTCGATCCGGTACCGATCCTCCCTCAGCCACACTACGGACCGGTAACGGTTATATGCTGACCCCAGCTGATCCCGGGACCTCGGGGGAACCTCCGCCAGCTCTCTGCACGAGGGGAATGGTCAGAAAAGTACTTTCTGAGCCAGGTCCCGAAATCCAAGATGGCGCCGCCGCGCTCTCTGTGAAGGGGACTCCTCGAGGCGCTGACAGGATGAAGGAGCACGGACCCAAGCAGCAGAAGCAGCAGAAGTCTCAGGGTAAGGAAGCACCTAGAGACATGCTATACTTCACTCAGAAGTTAAACGGACTGGCGGGGGCTGATAGTGGTGGACGCCCTGGGCACACTGACTCTGACAGGCATGATACACAGGCCTTGGCGGCCATCTTTGCCGAGCATAGTGGAGAAGAGGAGACTGATCTGCCTGACCCGGGGGCCCAGAGCTCAGGGGATAATGATACACCTGGGGCTACCCAACCCACACTGGCTGACATATTAAGGGCTGTTAACCTGGGCAATGCCTCCGTAAACACCGTCAGGGAAGAATTGTCATTAATGAGACAGGACTTTCAGAAAATGAGGGAGCGCACCACGGCCGTGGAGAGCAGGGTGAGCGAGGTAGAGGACCGCCTGACCCCCATAGAGCGAGAGGTCAAGGCCGCATACCAACTGGCGAGGGAGGCCACAGACAGGGCGGAAGATTTTGAAAATCGCCTTAGAAGAAATAACGTGCGCATTGTCGGTCTCCCTGAGAAGGTGGAGGGGAGAGATCCCACGGCCTACGTGGAGGGCTGGTTGCTGGACATTTTTGGGAAGAATACCTTCTCTCCCCTATTTGCAGTGGAACGTGCTCACCGAGTGCCGGCTCGCCCTCCCCAGCCGGGGGGGCCACCCAGGCCGATACTGGCGAAACTATTGCATTACAGAGACAGAGAAACAGTGCTGCGCCAGGCAAGAGAAAGGGCTAATATTCAACATAATGGGGCCAGGGTGTCCTTTTATCCTGACTTCTCGGCGGAGGTGCAGAGACGCAGAGCCAAGTTCTTTGATGTGAAACGCAGACTTCGGCAGCTGCAACTACCATATGCCATGTTATACCCGGCTAAGCTGCGGGTGGTAGTGGAGGGGCAGGCGCAGTTTTTTGAGTCCCCTAAAGACGCAGCTAACTGGCTAGATCGGAACGAGCAACCCCTGAGACGACGGCTACGAGAGGGAGCAGAGGAGGGATAGTGATGCCCAGGCCCATAGCGGGGCACCGAGACACATATGGAAAGTGGGACAACACGTTTGGCTGGAGAAATTGTGTGATATGTTTATCTTGTTAACCTCTGGCTGAGGGAAAATATATTGCTACAGATCAAGATGAGAGCTTTAGAAATCTTTAATGGCGAATCTACAACACGTGACTTGTTCTGGCCTCGGAAGTTTGAATGGGAGGCCTTGTGCGGGTCTTGCCCTGTTGGCAGGATCCAGAGCAGCAGAGTTGATTTGGGCAGCGGTTTGCGCCCTTTGCTTTTTTTTTCTTTTACTTCTTTTTTTTCAGCTTTTTGAAAGGTGGTACTACAGAGCGAATATTGCAACAATCAACATGAGCAGCGTGAAGACCGGGTGGTTATTTCTACTGTTTTTGGCACCGGGCACATGGTCTGAGGGGATTTTGGACCTACTGGAGGTACATTTGCTTGGCACTAACTTTTCTTTTTATACATGGCAGAGGTACCTATAGTGTCGTGGAATGTGAGAGGACTTCAATCCCCGCTTAAGAGAACTATGATACGTATGTGCCTTAAAAAGTTCCTACCGGGGATTTTTTGTTTCCAGGAAACACATCTCACAGTGGACACTATTTGCTGTTTACGGTATAACTGGGTGTCTAAAGCGTACCACTCCACTCACACCTCCTACTCCAGGGGGGTGAGTGTTTTGGTGCATGGCTCCCTGGACTATCAGGAATTGGATAATAGTATTGACACGGAGGGGCGATATGTTTTTCTCTATTGCAGGTTGGGGGATTTGACGTGTATTCTTGCATGTGTGTATGTGCCCCCCCCTTTTGCGGCGACGGTACTGCGGGCACTGATTGCCTATTTGGATGGCAAGCCCGAGGTGCCGCTGCTGGTGATCGGGGACTTCAATTGCTGCTTGGACCCTGCGGTGGATAGACACCCGGCAGTAGGAACCTCTGCCCTCTCCAGGGGTACCCCCCTGGCGCGGTTGTTGCAAGAGGTGGGCTGGGTGGATGTCTGGCGGCAGCGGAATCCAGGTGTTAAGCAATACTCATGCTTTTCTAAATCACATGGCAGCCTGTCTAGGATTGACCTGGGGGTGGGAAACGCACACATGCTTCAGTATGTTTCTAAAATGGAGTATAGACCTCGCAGCGTATCTGACCATTCCCCTTTGATCGTGCATTTGGTGGTTTCCCAACCCACTGAGCTCCCTAAGGCCCCCTGGAAATTCAATGCCTTTTGGCTAAAATTATTTGATGCTCCTGAGACCATAGAGGAAAGTGTGAGGGGGTTCTTTACTGCTCAGGATCCACAGGGCTCTTGTGTACAACAGTGGGAGGCTTTTAAACTGTTCCTGAAAAGGGTTTTGGTAACGGAAATCAACAAGGTCAAGAAGGCCTCATCTGCGTTTCTGTTGGAGCTGGAAGGGAGGGTGGAGGCTCTGGAGGGGCAGTTTGTCCTGGACCCCTCTGACTCGGCCAGGGAGGAGTGGCAGGCCGCTCAATCTGCTTATGAGCGGGTGCTTTCCTCTGGGGCCGAAAAAAAGAGGTTTTTCTCTAAGCAAGCGTTTTTTGAAGAGGGGGAGAAAACAGGCCGCATGCTAGCGCGTATAGCAAATTCACAGCAGAGGTCTCCAGCTATAGGGGCCATAAAATCCAAAAAAGGGCCCATTGTTAGTACACCCGAACTTATCATGAAGGAATTGGCGGGGTTCTATGAAGAACTGTACCGCCCTGGTACTGCCTATGTGGCGGCTGATTTGGAACAATACTTGGGTGGCTTGACGTTCCCCAGGTTGACGGTAGAGCAGAAGGCGGGGTTGGAGGCGCCCATTACTGTGGAGGAACTTCAGGAGGCGGTGGGACTATTCCCTAACTGTAAGGCACCGGGGGAGGATGGGATTCCCATTGAGGTTTACAAACAACACGCAGAGGTTTTGCTGCCAAGGCTGCTACGGGTGTTTAATGCGGCCCTGGGGGAAGGAGTACTTCCGCCCTCCATGGCAAAAGCAAATATTGTTTTGCTTCTTAAACCGGGCAAGGATCCGGTTGAACCAGGGTCCTACAGGCCAATCTCATTGCTGCAATGTGATATAAAGATCTTGGCAAAGGTCTTGGCACTGAGACTAAATACTGTCATAACGTCCCTGGTGCACGGAGATCAGGCGGGGTTTATGCCGAATAAGTCCACCGCCATCAACTTGCGGAGGTTGTTTCTAAACATGCAGTCTGACGCGGATAATGTAGGACACAGGGCCTTGCTGTCTTTAGATGCGGCCAAGGCATTTGACAGCATTGACTGGAACTACTTGTGGGAGGTGTTGGCGCGATTCGGGTTTGGAGAGAAATACATAGCGTGGGTCCGTCTACTGTATAGTCGTCCGGCGGCGGCTATCAGGGCCTTCGGGTGTCTGTCCCATGGATTCGCGTTGGGAAGAGGGACGAGGCAGGGATGCCCGCTGTCCCCTCTCCTCTTCGCATTGGCCATTGAGCCTCTGGCCATGGAGATTAGGGCCAATCCGGGTATAGTAGGGTTTTGTTATGGCCCCCTGCAGGAGAAGGTGATGCTATATGCAGATGACACCTTGCTTATGCTGGGAGATACTGATGCATCTCTGAGGGATGCCATGGCAACCATTACACGATTCGGGGGGTACTCTGGCCTGCAGATTAACTGGTCGAAGTCGGCCCTGCTATTGTTAGATGGTGAGGCCACACAAACGGTGACATCGTCCTGCCCTATACCGGTCACGAATTCCTTTAAATACCTCGGGATTTATGTAACGGCCAACCCCAGGGATTTTAGCCATTTAAACATATCCCCCCTGCTCCAGAGGTTCCGGGAAAGGGTTAAGTCATGGAACAATCTCCGTATCTCGGTGGCGGGTAAAATAAACCTAGTAAAGATGATATTAATGCCGCAGCTGCTGTACTGTCTCCACAACGCCCCGGTGGTGATCCCTTTAAAAATCTTTAGAATAGTGAACACTATCTTCCGGTCCCTGATCTGGAAGAATAAGACGCCAAGAATTAAACTTGAACATCTCCAGAGACCCAAGGACAGCGGCGGGCTGGCGTTGCCCAACCCGTGGTTGTACTACCTTGCGGCGCAATTGCAACACCTGGTGGGGTGCTTCGGGAGGGAGCCGGCTGGTTCCTCTGGGGCACTGATGCTACACACGGTGGGGGATGGGCCCATCCCCATGGCACTTGAGGCCCTGGCTTTCGCCAAACCTAATAAGAAATACCCCACGTATAATCTTATACAAAAGATATGGAACAAATGCAAATATGTACAGCAAGCTGATGGATACACTGACTACAGCCCCCTATGGCATAATGATACTTATACAGAACTGGCTAAATTACAGATTGGTGGTGGGTGGAAAAGTCATGGGGTCACACACATTAAACACGTATTTAGACACGGGAGGCTCAGGCCGTTCGCAGATTTGCGGGTGGAATATGGGCTACCGTCTTCGATGCTTTTTCAATATATGCAGCTTCAACACGCAGTGAGGGCCCAGAGTAGGTCATCTGAGTGGCATTTGTCGCCGACTCCGGTGTTTAGTCTCCTGAGAGATGATGTGTCCTCGAAGGGATTTATCTCTGAATGCTATGCCATCCTGCTACAATACTTCTTGGGACAGCATCCAGTCATGGTAAGGGAAAAGTGGGAGAGGGACGTGGGGCAATTGGATGGAGAACAATGGGAGGAGATATTCCAGGGGGTGAGTTCCTGCTCATTGAATGTGGCTCAGCGACTCACTCAGCTATACATTATATTTAGGGTGTACTACACGCCGCGCAGGTTACAATTGATGGGAATGCAAACGGATGATATGTGTACTAGATGCAAACGTGATCACAGGGACCTCATACACCTCCTGTGGAGATGTCCCAAACTGCACAAGTATTGGTCTGAGGTGACGAGTACTATTAATTCTGTTTTTGGGGTATCCATGCCTGTGGACCCCAGAGTTGGTTTACTGGGGGTTTTGGAGGAACATGTTGAAGAGGTGTACACAAGGGAGGCGGTGCAAAGGGCGTTGTTCCAGGCCAGAAAATTGATTATGATACACTGGAAATCTGAGACCCCTCCGACTTTAAGGGAGTGGATTGATAGGATGGGGGGAATGCTACGTATGGAGAAACTTATTTACCAACATAGGGGAAGCAATCGTAAATTTGAAAACCTCTGGGCTCCGTGGCTGGATGCACCGGGGCTTTCACCGGTGGATCTGGTTATGGATAGGTTGCTGGGAGCGCACGTGGGATAAATGTTATGACTCGGGGAAACGTATACTAGGGGGGATGAGAGAAATGCTATGTGACTGCAGTGCTCGGTTGGGAATGGTTGATGAGAATTGTTTTCATGGTTTTGCTGTGTAATATTGAATGCCATAAATTGTATACCACCTTATCATCTTCATCAATAAAAACTTTTTGTTGGATAAAAAAAAAAAAGTGTGTATAACTCCTCAGTCATGAAATCTGAACAAAGCACATACATTCACTGGCCACTTAATTAGGTGCACCTTGCTAGTACCTGGTTGGACCCCCATCTGCCTTAATTCTTCATGGCAAAGATTCAACAAGGTGTTGGAAACATTCTTCAGATTTTGGTCCATTTTGACATGATGGGGTCACGTAGTTGCTGCCGAATTTTCAGCTGCCGATAAATGATGCAAATCTCCTGTTCCAACACATCCCAAAGGTGCTCTATTGGATTGAGATCTGGTGACTTTGGAGTAAAGTAAACTCATTGTCCTGTACAGGTATTTGCTCCCACAGCCGGCGATAGATCGCCGCAGATTCCACGGGGATCTACGCCACATCTGGCCCCTCCTCTGTCCCCCTCCCCCGCTGTCTTCTGGGAGACACACAGGTCCCAGAAGACAGCAGGGACCCATGAGGACATGCAGCACGACACGCAGCGCAGTAGGGTACCAGGCTGATTCACTTACTTAAGATACCAGCATCTCCACCCGGGAGCCGAGGGACAGATCGGCTTCGAGTGAGGACAGCACAGGTGCCCTGGACAGGTAAGTGTCCTAAAATTAAAAGTCGGCATCTGCAGTATTTGTAGCTGCTGACTTTAAAAAAATAAATTCTGCAGAACTCTGCTTTAAACAATGGGTACTAAGGGGCCCACAGTGTGCCAAGAAAATACCCCCCCAGCCTGAACTGTTGATACAAGTCAGGATGATCCCATGCTTTCATGTTGTTTACACCAAATTCTAACCCTACCATCTTAATGTCGCAGCTAAAATCGAGACTCATCAGACTACGTAAAATTTTTCAATCTTCTATTGTCCAATTTTGGTGAGCCTGTGTGAATTGTAGCCTCAGTTTCCTGTTCTTAGCTGACTGGAGCTAATTTGCTTCAAGGTTCGATGTGTTGTGCGTTCAGAGATGTATTCTGCATACCTTGGTTGTAACAAGTGATTATTTGAGTTACTTTGGCCTTTCTATCCTCTCGAACCTGCCCATTCTACTCTTGACATCAACAAGGCATTTTCGTCCACACAACTGCCGCTCACTGGATATTTTCACTTTTTTGGACCGTTCTCTGTAAACCCAAGAGATGGCTATGTGTGACATTCCCAGTAGATCAGCAGTTTTTTAAATATTCAGACCAGGCCGTCTGGCACCAACAACCATGTTCACCACGTCTAGATGCCCAAATGCATTGAGTTGCTGCCATGTGATTGGCTGTTTAGCAATTTGTGTTGCCAAGCAATTGAACAGGTGTACCTAGTAAAGTGGCCAGTGATTGTATATCTGTAGTGTTTACTTGTCTCGCTCCAAAGCGCTGAGTGTCATTTCTCTCTGGTGCTTCCATCCTCTGCTTTTAGCATCTCATTTCTACGCATGAGATAAAATGGTGACTGGGAGGGAAGCTCCAGCACACAGCTTGTCTGTTCACAACACATCTCTGCATCGTTCCTGTACTGTGTGTGAAGGAGGGTTTGGTCCTTTCATCCAATCAGCTCTCACGCACTGTACAAGAGCTCTAACTGCAGCTCCATCCTCTGTGCTCCTGACAGATGAAGGGTTTTATCTAAATTTGGCACATTTGAGGGGATGTAAAAAAAGAGAAACCTGCAGACAAACGAGTAAAACTTATGCAAGAGGATTTGTTTTATCTCGGAGTATCATCTAAAGCTAATCACTTCACTGGGTATATGTGAAGGTTTACAACAAGGGTGCCCAACCAGTGGCCTGGGAACCCTTTGATGTGGCCCGTGACCTTCTGGAATGGTGGGTTGGCAAGCCCAGGTCGCCTACCCGCCATGCGAGAGCATCAGTGTTGCGAATGAAGCCAGTGGTAGAGGAAGCAAGCTGCTGTAGAGCAGAGCCGCATAAGCCAATGCTTCCTGTATAGCGCCGGCTCCTATAATAGGCGGAGTGATACCAAATGCACTCTGCCTGGGACAGCAACAGCCGTAAATACCTGAATGGAATACTGTTATTAAAGGTAGGTTTATTACTAAAATCACAGTGTATATATGGGGATATCTGCCGTGGTTACTGGGCTGTTTTCAAACTGATCCGCAGGTATAGCGCAGTTCACCTGTGGCTTACCTGCACTGAGCCATAGACTTCTGGTATTGCCTGTGGTTTGGTGCCCTTTCGGAAAGTGCACTACACCTGCAGGATATATAGAATTCTATGGCAAAGTACAGCTAACCCACAGGAAACCTACAGGTGCACTTCGTAGACCGCAGACCATCAGTGTAAAAGCAGCCTCGGGCCCCTTTCACACGGTTGGTCCGACCCAATCGGACCATTCTTTCACCTCTACGGAGAGGCAGATGTACACCCACCTACCTCCAATCCGATCTGTTATAAAAACAGAATTGGATCCGTCCCCTTCCATCTGATCGGATCAGAGGGCCCATGGAGTAGAGTGGGCTGTGTCTGTGTCCGCTTTGTATCTGCAGAGTGAAGGCAGACCTTTCATCCACCCACTCCGCTCATTGTGGCCCGCGACTGGTTATTAAGTCGCTTAAGTGGCCCTCGCTCTTCAAAAGGTTGGGCACCTCTGGTTTACAACCACTTTAAAGTTTAGGCTTCCTATAACATAGTGTTAATAGTTAACAGTATAACATAATTTAGAATGAACAGTGTCCAGTTCTAAGGACATTGACTTTCATAGTCTTATATAGGAATCGGTGGTCCGTGCAAGGAATAGAAGGCTTTGTGAAACCTGCTGAAATTTGGATATTGCATAGCTGCCTATTCCCTTTATGTGGTCAATCATTTATACCCTTTGTTGCTGGTAATATTTTAGTCTGAAATATTGTCTTGGTCTTTATTTCTTTTGGAACATCTACAGAGTAATTGGACAGATTTTTATAGCAAAGCTGCAATTTTGCATCACGTTTTTGTTGGGTGAAGTCTGATAATTGTCAGCTGAGGCTCCAACCTTTGTATTGTGATCATGGCTTTTACAGAAAGTCTGCAATGCGTATAAACACGAACACTTTTAAATAAAAAAAAAAGGCTGCAATAGATCTAAATACTAGTGGGGAAGTTTATAACAATCTACGGTGTAAATCCACATTGGTTGTTCACTAAAGGGTTACTGATTCCCTGTGCAGTATATAATAGATATTACATTAAATATTTATTCTTAGGTTAACTTTTCATCTCTGTATCAATTTAAGTGTTACTAAACCCACAACCGCAAAATCAGTCTGTATATTGTGTAAAAAGGCTGTTTGATACTGGCTTCACTTATCCCCCCTGCCTTCCACTGTCCCCATTCCATCTCCTGATCAGACAGGACCTTGGAGTCACTCTGCACATGCTCAGTTTGGTATGTATTGCTAGAGAGGGGTTTTTTTTCTTGGTAGGGTGCATGTGATCAGCACAGGGCCAATCGGCACGGTCCATAGAGAGGGTCAGGGCTCCTGCAGCCTCATAGAACAGTCCGAGTAGAATAAAAACTCTTCCTGCAAGCTCTAACCAGACACTGATAGAAGTCACAAGACTTCTATAACTGCTGATGAGAAAAGGTATTTAGCAGTTTATATTTCTGTGTACTGTGGGAGACCAGATATAGTGAATGCAGGGTCCTGGATTTAGTAACACTTTAAAGCGGGAGTTCACCCATTAATCTAATTTTGTCTAGGGCATGGGTGCTCAACCTGTGGCTCTCCAGCTGTTGCAAAACTACAATTCCCATAATGCCTCAGCCTTTGGGAGACATGCTTGTACCTGTCAGCGGCTTGCAATGCCTCATGGGAATTGTAGTTCCGCAACAGCTGGAGAGCCACAGGTTGAGCACCCATGGTCTAGGGGAATCGGCTAGTTTTTTTAAAATATGAGCTGTACTTACCGTTTTCGAGATGCATCTTCTCCGTCGCTTCCGGGTATGGGTCTTCAGGAGCGGGCGTTGCTTCTTGATTGACAGTCTTCCGAGAGGATTCCGACGGTCGCATCCATCGCGTCACTAGTAGCCGAAAGAAGCCGAACGTCGGTGCGGCTCTATACTGCGCCTGCGCACCGACGTTCGGCTTCTTTCGGAAAATCGTGACGCGATGGATGCGACCGTCGGAAGCCTCTCGGAAGACTGTCAATCAAAATAGGAACGCCCCGTCCCGCAGCCCATACCCGGAAGCGACGGAGAGGATGCATCTCGTAAACCGTAAGTACAGCTCATATTTTAAAACAACTAGCCGATTCCCCTAGACAAAACGAGCATCAATCTAAGGGGAAAAAGTATATTGTACGGGTGAACCTCCGCTTTAAGCTGGCTTGCACGGTTGTGCATTCCTGTTTAATTGTTGCCACTAAGAAGGTGTTTTTTCTGTTTTGAGATATTTTATTATTGTCATTATTGTACGTTACCATCAAGCTCATAAGCCACATCTAATGCTCATGTGCACAATTTATTTTGTGTTTTTTCAGGGGTGAAGGCCTGCCTAGAGTCACGTGGCCAAGAGCCAGGAGAAGAAGCACATGAGATAAAGGGTGGACCTCACAGAGCTCGACTCAACCGAGAACAGCTGGTAAATGGTTTTTATCCTCATTAAAGTTCATATTTTCAGGTTTTTTTGACCAGCAAAAGCTTGTTCTGCTGCAATAAAATTATTTTTTAAGGGGCCAATTATGGCCACTGTTAATGTAAGATTTGTTTTCCGTAATAAACAAGTAAGAATATGCAAATTTTTACATTCTTGCCTTTAATTCTTCTTGTGGAATATTAGCAAGGCTTCCCAGAAGTCAAGGGCAGCTTTTGTGTCTGGAATTAAATGCCTAGCACAAATCTGGTGAATAACCCACAGGCTCCTTATTGCTTCCAGGGAGTTGGGCAATATACCCTTCGTTCTTAGGTCTGTCTATTTGCTGTTGCTAATATTGGGAAGTCTCATTCTCCTGTTCGATTTTTTTTATTTTCCGTTAGACTGCAGAGATTACAGCAGTAGCTGTGACACTCCCCTTGACTGAATGAACAGGGAATTGAAGTAATAAAACTTCCATCTTAAAAATCTTGAAGGCCTCATAGATTGAGACCACCATCTTTAGAGTGACCAAAGCAATTGAGTATAGAAGCTCCTTTGCGTACTGCGTTTTAAAACTGCCATCTTGATCCTGGTATTATTACCCATTAAATGATTCACCTGGAACAAGAATGTAGCCAGTAAATTAAAACAAAAACAAAAAAACAACCCTTGCCTGAATGCTTTTGTGGTAGGCCAGTGATTTGCTGGCATACAAGGAGTCTAAGTGGTTGTAAAGACAGAATTTTTATTTATTTTTTTCCATCTTAATGCATTCTATTCATTAGCATAAAAAAAACGTCATGTACCCTCAGCCCCCCCAATACATACCTGAGCCCAATCTCAATCCAGCGATGTTAAGCAAAAGGGTCGGCTGTCCTCGACTGCCTCCTCATTGACAGAGGCAGCAGTGGGAGCCATTTGCTCCCGCTGCTGTCAAAGTGAGTAGGCTAATGAGGAGATAGAGGGGGGCCGAGCCGGGACGCAGCTCCGTGTCTGAATGGACACACAGAGCAGCAGCTCGGCTCGGGTGCCCCCATAGCAAGCTGCTTGCTGTGGGGGCACTCAGCAGAAAGGAGGGGCCCAAGAAGAGGAGGATCTTGGCTGCTCTTTGCAAAACCATTACACAAACCAGGTAAGTATAACATGTTTGTTATTTTTAAACAAAAAAAATCACTTTAAGTGCAAGGAGTTGTATGCCACCTTCTGGATCTTCTTCAGATCTCACATTTATTTACAATTTACTAGTTTATTGAGCGTGGATAGTATAGCTTTTTCCATACTCTATTGCTCCAAGAGGAGAGAGAGGCTCTGCTACACAGAAGTCCCTCTTCCCAACCCTCCTCTCCCAAGTCCATTCACAGAAACTTTGGATTTTCTGAATGGGTTCACATAATGCAAAGCGTTCTGTGATTGGGCAAGGTGAGAGGAGATGTGGGCAGTGCAAACAATACTACAGCTGCTGTGTCAACCATCCGTAGCTGGGGTGTCAGAGTGCCAGAAGTCTAGCGATGGCTATTGACACCCAGTGAAGCAGTAAATTGAGAACAAAGGCAGAGATCCAGGAAGTGGCATACACCTTGTTGGACTCCTTTAATGCCAGCAGATTAAAAAAAAAAAAAAATCTCCTGGAGTTCATCTTTTGCTCTCTTACCACCTTACATTCGTTTGATGTTTTTGGTTTAGATTTACTTTGCTAGTTTGGTTTTAAAGGTGAGCTGTCTTCATCAGTGTTTTTTTTTCTTGGGGTTCTTTAACCACATCAGCCCCGGAAGATTTGGCTGCTCAATGACCAGGCCGTTTTTTGCAAAACGGCACTTCCTCACTTTAACTGACAGTTGTGCAATGTTGTACCCAAAATGTACTTCTTTTTTTTCCCCCACAAATAGAGCTTTCTTTTGCGGTTTTTATTTTTTACGCTATAAACAAAAGAGCGACAATTTTGAAAAAAACACAATGGGGGTTATTTACTAAAGGCAAATCCACGTTGCAAAGTGCACTTGAAATTGCAGTCGCTGTAGATCCGAGGGGGACATGCAAGGAAAATAAGAAACAGCATCTTAGCTTGCACGTGATTGAATGATAAAATGAGCAGAGCTTCCCCTCATATCAGATCTACCCCTCGCTATGAATAAGTTCCCTGCCTCATGTAATTTGTTTTTTGTTTTTATTGTATTTTACTTAGCTTCCTAAACTACTGGATGGATGTCATTTTTATTTCCTTGGATCCTTCAAAGAACATAAAAAGGAAGACTTGACGGAGCTGGTCAAAGCTGCTGGAGGACAAATTCTCAATCGCCAACCAAAGCCTGATAGTGATGTGACCCAGACTATTAACACTGTAGCTTACCATGCTGATGCTGACTCTGATCAAAGGTTCTGCACTCAGTATATCATTTATGATAAGACTTCCAAATATGTCCCACGCATAGTACGCCAAGGGAAGGTCTGGTTTGCGCCCTCAAATTGGCTTATTGACTGTATTACCTGCTTTCAGCTGCTCCCTGTGCAATAACAAGCCAGGCAGACCCACACAAGATACAAATAAAACTGGCTACCTATGTGCTGTTCCCCTCAACAGTACATGAAGCATTTTCATATTGCTGACAGTTTTGTAAATTCTTAATACAATACAAAATAAACAAAGACACTGCATACTCTGCTGCAATAACATTTGAATATAATGTTAAAAACTGAAAGCTGATGATTATTCTGTTTTTTTGTAGTTTTTTAACTGTATGCAACTTTTTTTTTAATTCAAAGGGTACCACTTTTTAAACTTGTAACGCAAATTGTGAAAGCAAAATATGGGATTTCAAAGTGTTACTAAACCCATGAATGTATAAATAATGCATCTGCACCCCCGCAGCACAGACAACCTACAGAGAGGGAAAAAAGTATTTGAGCCCCTGCTGATTTTGTGCTTTTTCTCCCTGACAAAGAAATGATCAGTCTATAATTTTAATGGTAGGTTTATTTTAACAGTGAGAAACAGAAGAACAACTAAAAAAAACGCATTGCAAAAAAGTTATAAATTGATTTGCATTTTAACAAGTGAAAGAAGTATTTGACCCCTTTGCAAAACATGACTTGGTGGCAAAACCCCTGTTGACAGTCACAGAGGTCAGACATTTCTTGTAGTTAGCCACCAGGTTTGCACACATCTCAGGAGGGATTTTGTCCCGCTCCTCTTTGCAGATCCTTTCCAAGTCATTAAGGTTTTGAGGCTGACGTTTTCAAACTCAAACCTCCAGCTTCCTCCACATATTTTCTATGGTATTAGGGTCTGGAGACTGGCTAGGCCACTTCAGGACCTTAATGTGCTGCTTCTTGAGCCACTCCTTTGTTGCCTTGGCTGTGTGTTTTGGGTCATTGTCATGCTGGAATACCCATCTTTGACCTATTTTCAATGCCCAGGCTATGGGAAGGAGGTTCTCACACAAGATTTGATGGTACATGACTCCATCCATCATCCCTTTGATGCAGTGAAGTTTTTAGGTCCCCTTAGCAGAAAATCAACCACAAAGCATAATTTTTGCACCTCCATCTTTGTCGGTGGGGATGGTGTTCTTAGGTGCCTAGGCAGCATTCCTCCTCCTCCAAACACAGTGAGTTGAGTTGATGCCAAAGAGCTTGATTTTGGTCTCATCTGGCACTTTTTCATTATCAAACTTCAGATGTGCTTTCTTAAGCAGGGTGATCTTGTGGGTGCTGCAGGATTTTAATTCTTCACGTCGTGTGTTACAAATTGTTTTCTTGGTAAATATGGTCCCAGCTGCCTTGAGATCATTGACAAGATTCTCCCTTGTAGTTCTGGGCTGATTCCTCACTCTTCTCACAATCATTGGAACTCCACGAGGTGAGATCTTGCATGGAGCCCCAGACTAAGGGAGATTGACAGTTATTTTGTGTTTCTTCCATTTGCATATAATCACACCCATAGGCGTGCGCACGGCGTGTGCCTGGGCACACCCTAATGTGTGTCCGGACATCTGCTGTAAAATGCTGCAAGAGACCCGTTGTACTGCGGCCGCCTCCCACATAAATTCAGGCCCCCGGAGGCCAGCCTGCTATAGCGCGTCATTGCCTAATATTATTGGGTGACCTTGGCCAGGGGAGGGGAGCGACTGTCGCCCCCATAAGACGGCCTATAACTGGCCAGATCGGGTGCACATTAACGGAAGGAGGCGGAGCCTAATGCTCCACCTACCCTCCTCCGCGCGGCATCAACACTGGGTCTTCTTTCCTGCCCAGAGGTTTGTGAAGAAACGAGGAGGAGAGGAAGATGACGGGAACCTCCAGGCAGCGGCCAGCACAAGTACTGGGACGAGAAGAGAGGAGGGCGGAGTCTTAATTTCAGGGACAGGTGAGTCTGTCCATTTAGAGACACCATGAGGAGGGGGGAGCCAGTACAGATGCAGGAGGTCCCATAATATTCACATGGTCCCCCCACCACAGTATCCCCCTGTTCCCCCCCCACCGCAGTTTACCCCCCCGGTGTCCCCCCTGTCCCCCTACCACAGTGCCCCTCCACCACAGTGTTTCACTGTGTCCCCGTCCCCCCACCACAGTGCCCCTCCACCACAGTGTTCCACAGCATTCCTCTCTGTCCCCGACGTCCCTCTCTGTCCTCATCACACTGCGTCTCTCTGTCTGTCCCCAGCGTCCCTCTCTGTCCCTGACATCCCTCTCTGTCCTCATATCACTTAGATATATATATGCGCATGTGTGTTTGAGCTTTGGGGTGCACACCCTAATGCAATAGGCTGCGCACGCCTATGATCACACCAACTGTTGTCATCCTCTCACCAAGCTGCTTGGCGATGTTCTTGTAGCCCATTCCAGCCTTGGGTAGATCTACAATCCCTGACATCCTTGGACAGCTCTTTGGTCTTGGCCATGATGGAGAGATTGGAATCTGATTGATTGCTTTTGTGGACAGGTGTCTTCTATACAGGTAACAAGCTGAGATTAGGAGCACTCTCTTTCAGAGAGAGTGCTCCTAATCTCAGCTTGTTACCTGTATAGAAGACACCTGGGAGACAGAAATCTTGCTGATTGGGGATCAAATACTTATTTCACAATTTTTCTGGCTTTTTTTGTTGTTCTGTCTCACTGTTCAAATAAACCTACCATTATAATTATTGATGGATCATTTCTTTGTCAGTGGGCAAACATACACAATCAGCAGGGGATCAAATACTTTTTTCCCTCAATGTATAAAACTGCTTTATACCTTTTTCCGACCAGCTATATACAGTGGTAACGTGACATATAGCAGTGTCCGGTCGAACGCTGAATGTTCTTGTAGGAGGAGGCGTCTCTCTTCTCTGACTTGTCTTCTGACGCTGACTGACCCCTGAACCCTCTGACCAGCGCTAGCTACAATAAAACAGGAAATTTTATTTTCCAGTAATAGAGACCAAACTGTGCATCTGCAGTCTGACTCCACTAACTCGTTCTTATCTGGCTTTGTTATGGGGACAATGTAAGAAAAGGAGGATCTGTGCATACAGGATCAATTTTACTGTTGTGGGTTTAGTAACACTTTAATGGTGCCAAACCATCTCAGGAGTAAACAAACAAATGGAGTTAAAAAATGTATTTTTGATTTTTAATTCTCAACAGCTGAATGACCATCTGTGAGTAATTATTTTGTGCTAACCCCTTACATTTTTGTTTGTTTTGTTCTTTTCCTGTAGTTTTTGTAACAATAATGATTAATCTTGTGATTCTTGTCAATACCAGAATGATGTTTCCTGAAGAAGCAGAAACTGAAACGTGTTGAGATTTTACAGCTGTTGAAATTCTATTGTATCAGTGTTAAAACAAATTGCATGGGTCATCTGTCATATGAGTATGCTATTGTCAGCTTTAATTGAATAGCAGCTGTTAATATCAAGTTTACCCTCCTTTTGTTTTATGTATACATTTTATGAGCAAAGTTTTTTTTTTTATTGTGGTAGATTTAATTAAATTACATTTTATTTTAACCACTTGATGACCAATGACATACTGGTACATTGGTGGTCTTCAAGTGTTTACACAGGGAGGATGCCTGCAGCTGCTACTGGATCAGGAGGAGCTGTTCCCTAGCCCCCCTCCCCCGCCGCTGCCGTCCTCTGCTTTTTTGGGTTGTCCTATCTCACCGGGACACCTGATCTACCAGCTGGCACTTCCACCGGCTGATCAGAGAGGCAAATCGAGACCAGAGTGGCTCTGTTCGCCTATATGAACCGGGAAGTGATGAGCAATACATCACTTCCGGTTTCCTTGGATGTTAACGGCACAATTTAAGTGAAAGCATTTGATCACACTGATCTTGGTGTTATCAAATGCTTTTAAGGGCAGAGGAGGTACCTGGTGTCTAATAGACCCCAGATTTCTCCATAAAGAGTACCTGTCACTGCCTATTGCTATCACAGAGGATATTTATATTCCCTGTGATTACAATAAAGTGATTAAAAAAAGTAAAGCGACAGTGTAAAAATTTTAAAGCGCCCTGGTCCCCCCATGCTCGGGTGCAAAGGTGAACAAACTTGCCGATCTCGCAACACATGGAAACGGCCATCGTCCCGCACATGTGAGGTATCACTGCGAATGTCAGATCATGGACAGTAATTCCAGCACCAGACCCCCTGTGCAAATCTAAAGTGGTAACCTGTAAGTGCAATTTCTGATCACTCATAAAGAGAGCTACAAGCTGGTGACACACTTTTTTACACAACATAAATAACCATGCCATACCCTCTTTCTCAATGCACCTAGTGCAGAAAATTGGAAGATTAATAAATTATTCTCTAGAGGGAGCTCCCAGAGGCTTAGTGAAAGGACTGCATCACTTTTAACAACTGTTGGGGTTAGGTGTTATCCACATAGGCAGTGCTTTGTTTACAAGGAGGGAGCCAATTCATAGACTTGCATTGTGAAGATGAACAGTAGAGTACAACCTTTTTCTAATGAAGAAGGAAGCAATGGCCAAATATGGCTGCCCCATGTAGATATAAAAACAATGCAAATTAAACATAAACATAGTTGTCAGACTATTAAAACACATTGATAGGATTATATAAATCATGCTGATCATTTTTGTTTGTTTTATTTTTTAAATTTTGATATGGCGAAGGTTTGCTTTAATGGTTTCATGTGTTGATAACCTCCTGCTATTCATCTCAAATGTGTGTGTATATAGACAAATGACTGACATTACTATCTGCTGTGGCCTCTAAATTAACTCTGCCTACACAATCTTCTCATCTTTATAATGCTGTTTCTGTTAAAAGTGTGAGAAAATGAGTAAGGTCAAATAATTTGCCCCCGTATGTGCTGCAGCCAGAAGCTGTCTAGTCTATCTGGAAGGCTAAAATAATTTTCACACTTTAACCAAGTGTAGCGGATGTATATTTTCTAACTACGCAATTCATACCTAACTTTATGACTCATTTGCCTCTAAAGTATTGACAAACAAGACTGTGTCGGAAATGGCTTTAAGCCAACCATACATAGATTGATATTTGGCGCGTTCAGTAGGGACCGGACAAATTCGATCTATGTCTGGGCACACTGGCTGTACAGAAGTCAGTCTATACAGTCTTTTGTGTATAACCAGCCTGTTGGGTTTTTCCTAAACTTTTAGTTTCACTGGCTATAGTGGGCAGCACTAATCATTGTGTTCTGTTGGCAGAGAAGGCTCCCGAACCAGCAGAGAACAATAGCACTGCAAGAGGGAGGGATTCCCCCATCAACACAGCCAGGAATTTAGCAATTTTCTTTACTTCCACTCGTACTGGAAGGAAAAAAAATGGCATAATAGACAGTGGGTTTAGAAAAGAATTGCCCTCATTTTAACTACTTTTACCCCCTTCCTGTCCTGGCCGATTTTCAGCTTTCAGCGTTGTCGTACTTTGAATGACAATTGCGCGATAATGCAACACTGTACCCAAACAATTTTTTTGAGACACGTATAACTTTTTTGGGTGGTATTTAATCACCACTGGTGGCTTTTATTGTTTGCTACAAAAAAAGAAAAAAAAATGAAAATGTTGAAAAAAAAGAAGTAACTTTTCTCCTTTACTGACGTGCACTGATGAAGCTGTACTGATGACACGGCACTAATATGCGGCACTGGTAGGTGGCACTGAAAGGCAGCGCTGACTGGCATCACAATTGGGCACTGATTGGCATCACTGCTGGGCACTGTTGAGGCTGCACTTATAATCATTACCCTGATTATTTGTGCAGATCTCCCCTGTGATAAAATGCCCCTGATCGGCTCTCCTCTCGCACTGTAATTTTGACGGCATTTCCTTGTTTACATGTGATCAGCTGTGATTGGTCACATCTGATCACATGGTCAAGAGCCTCATCATTGGCTCTTTACCAGGATTGGTGATGCGCTGTGTCCCATGGACGGAGCGCACTACTGATTACCATGCGTCCAGAGTGGGACTACATGATCCCAGAACGAGAGAGCCACTACCTGCCCGTCAGTTGACAATACGGAGTGCAGGAGGTGGTTAAAATCACATTTTGATGCTTTCAGCCTGAAATGAACAGAAAAAAACAGAATCGCTGAGTTGTAAACATCCCTTGTAATAGGAATAGTGAGTGACAGGTCCTCTTTATGGAGAGATGTGGGTGCCCCACGTGGCAGGCTAAAAATTATGATATCTGTATGATGCCTGTAGCTGCAGGCATCATTCAGATATCCCCACCACCTTGGGTGGGAAGTGGGATTCGATTTAATATTTTTTTTATTAAAATGGTTATGACTTACCGATACTTAAAAATCCTTCAAAATTCTCCATGTTCATCCTCTGACATAAGTTCATCAATGACATCTTGTGATACATTTGTCAGACAGTCATCATATGGATCTAATTCGGAATCAGATGGTGTGGCTTCAGCTACGGCTTCCCCTTCATCTTGCCACAAGTACTCGTCCTCCATACCATCCAATGAATTTGATATGCCACACTTCTTAAAAGACTTGATTAGTGATTCTGCATCAATATCATTTCAGGCTTTTATGACAGTTACACAAAACATCCAACTTTGGAGCATGCATGTTTCTCCCTTTTGTGAATGACTTTTCGCCGCTAAACACTCCACTCATTCTGCTGTTCTCGAACGCAATCTTTAAATGCCTTGTGTAGGCACACATCCAGTGGCTGTACCAACAGGGTCAATCCAGGAGTAACTGCCTCCTCTCTCTTTTATTTTTGCCAGCCTTTTCTTTTGTGTTGGTAGTTAAATGAGCCTTTAAAATATCTCACACCTGTAGGCTACTCCATACATTATCAAGCCAAAGTTTTACCCCTGCTTCATCCATCCAGGCTTTTCTCATTCACATGTACAAAAACTCCAACAGGGGATTTGATTTTCGGCTAGCGGTAGGGGGACGACTTGCATTCCAGATCTATGGAGTCATCCACTATCAAGATATTACCTTTTTAAAGGGCTGTTCCTTCATCTGAGAAAATTAATACATTCCAGAGATTCCAGGTTTTTGAGTATTTCTCACAGTGAGGACCAAATCCTCCATCTTGTTCATCTCCTCCACCCTCTGCAACCAACACGCGATAGTCGGTGGGGTCTGCTGTTTCCAGAAAAGGGGGATACGTGCCTTAGCGGCGTTAAGTAGATGTTGCACTAGCGATTTCTTGTAAAGTTTAGTCTGGATTTTTAAGAGGTGTAGGAGAAGGAACGCTGCATTGTCTGGGATCTGGGGTGCCTCTTAATGCACACTTGCCCCTTGGCATACTCTTTAATGCAGCTTCTTTTGCTTTCCAGTCTCTGACCATCTTTTCTGTTACTCCATATGGTCTTGCAGCAGCACAGGTATTATGTTCCTTGGCAAAGTTTACAGCTTTTGGCTTGAAACTGGCTTCATATTTCCTTCTTGCTGTAGCCATGATGGGGTCTTGTCTACCAGCCATTTTGTTTATACCCACTAACCTGTCAGCACACTGGATGTGCAGTAATACTGTATGTACTGTAGCTTTGGCTACATACAGTATACCGTGCTGAGCCAATCACAGTGAGCGATGTAGTCTATTAAGGAATACAAAGCCAGCTTGGTTTAACAGAGATTGTAACATCATCCGCTTGCCTCTCTGGCTTTGAATTCATTAATAGAATACATTGCTCGCCGTGATTGGGCTATACTGTATGTAGCCAAAGCTACATACAGTATTACTGCACATCTAAGGATGTTCGTTTTGGGCCAGCTTGGCCCAAACAAACTAAAGGTTCACATTTTATACCCCGCGTATAAGACGTCCTCCGATTTCTGGGAGATGTTTTAAAGTATAAAAAGTTGTCTTGTACGCCGGCAAATATGGTATATGTGGTTTCCTCTGGACTCCTGATGGGTATTTACCTGTATATCTTCCTGGGATGGATATTTAAAGGAGTGTGTACAGCTATAATTAAGGCCAGTATTGTCCAAAATGCTTCAACACTGCTGATATTTTTACCCTGTTTTTTAGGTTGGTTCAGAGAAGAGTGCCAGCCTTTTCTCTATTTGAGATTTTAACATACTAAATTGAATTGTTTATTTGCAGATTGCCAGCTCTATGTTGATTTGTTCAGTCTGCGGCCAGTTGTTTTGCCAATTTCTGGTTGCGGAGTATGACACTGCTTTACTTAATGACATTATAAAGACTACTTGCAACACGCTTGAATAATTTCAGAGCTTTCTGAACTGCTTTTTACCTACCATAAAAAAATTATAATTTGCTTTTATTGTGGTCAGCAATCGAATTGAAAATACGTTTATACTATAAAAAAAAGTAAGTCATTTCTGTATAGTATTGTGATCTGCTTATATATGCAGTGAATAAACGTAAGTAATCCTCAGTGTAAGGTGTTGTTTTAGGATTTTCTATTGCAGCGCATTATTTATGGAACAAAATTTACTTGAAGAATCATGTCGTTTTCCATAATGAGAACATTCATCAAAAAGCGAGATAAATTACTAGTTATGTCCTCTAATTAGAGGATAGCTCCAAGCAAAAAGCAAAATTCATTCATAAATATGCAGTGATTGATTATTTACCTGGGCTCTTAATGCATTATTTTAAAACGGAAACCGTATTTTTGATGATTTTTTGGACTTAAGTCATAGTATGGGGTTTTCCGTATGTTTGTACAGGGGAATTCATATATTTCAGCACGAGGGCCGCATTGTACATTTAAAACATTTTCACAGGCCAAAAAAATACGAATTATTTGATAAATGAACAGAAAGTCTTACGTGGAGTTTTTTGTACTTGATTTAGAACAGGAAGAAACTCTGATATAAGGGGGAACACTGACAGGCTCAAACTCATTTAGAATCCCCATCAGACCCTTAAGCAAGCCATACATGGATCTAATTCGGTAACAAACAAATGGGCACTGCCTTACCTATAATTGGCCTTCACAGCAATGAGCACATGGAAGGGCAACACATACAAAACAAGACCAGAGAAAATTCCCAGCTCTACTCATTCATAAGTCTGCTACCAACCAAATTATCCTGTATAACAGTTTGCATTAAAAACAGGTATTTAGTTGGCACACATATGTGTAACGTGCAGCGCCGCTCCAAGGCACCCCGATATTTCTGCAGTGCTAACTCTTGTACATTTATGAGAGCCTCCACGGTGGATGTGCATGCATTCTAATGGATAGATGGAGTTAGCCCACCCCTCCTTAAAGGCATAGGGGCATACTGGACACCCAATAAGTAGCACAATGGCAGCAAAGGCACATGTGTGCTAACTAAACCCATGTTTTTATTGCAAACTATTATACAGGATAATTCAGCTGGTAGCAAATCGGTTGGCGAGTTGAGCTGGGAAATTTCTCTGGTTTTGTTATGGATCAAATTCGGCCTGTTCAGCAGGGGCCACACGATTTTGATCTATGTATGGGCAAGCTAGTTGTACAGAGGTTGATCCAGCTGGCAGCTCTGATAAGTGTATTCAGACAGCTGAAAAGTCTCTCTGTCAAAATACAAAGGCTCAGCGGGACACTTCCCCCATCCACCTCAAAGACACAAGAATTGTTATTGCTGACTTGTTTTGGATGATAAAAGTGACAGTTCAACCTTCCTTACCATGCATAATGGTATTGAAGGGTATTCTGACACTTTGCCAGGTGAATATTTGTGCCAACTTAACAATTCAGTAAGTAGTGAAGCAAAAAATAGGAATGCCTATGGACGGAGTGGCCCAACTGTCTAATCTTTTCAACAAACTTTTCTGAAAAAATACAATTAACACAACAAATACTAAATAAGTGACATATTCCACCAATATCTAGCCCCCTTCTGTAGCAACTGTGAGAAGTCTAAGCATACAGCTCAGACACCAACCATCCTTACTTTATTCTGATGTGGAATCCAGTACAGGACACTTGACCCATTGTGCTGCAAGTGAGGGACCAGCAGAAGGTGTGCATGCAGACTTCAAAGAAGCCAAATGCACAAATGCCGGGAAAAGCGAGAACATGCTCGGTCAGTCTTTCCCACATACACACGAGAGGTTTTCCCGACAGGAGAACTGCGATGGAGCTTTGATCTTGAATCCCGGCAATGTGTATGCTCCATCGCAGTTCTTCCCATAGGAAAACTGTCGGGCAAAAGTCCGCCGGTTTTCCCGCCAGGAAAAAAGGGAGCTGGTTCTCTTTTTTTGGGGGGGGATTCCCGGCCAAAAGCTCATCACAGTTTTCCCGTCGGGAAAACCGGACGTGTGTACGAGGCTAAAGAGTGATTAAAGTGACACTGAACTTTTTTATTAAATAAAAAGGCAATATGTTTAAGATACCTTCTATTTCTTAATTATTTTCATCTCCCAAATGCAAGATTTGTTTCTGCTATTCTCAGGCTTTCTGTTCTAGGGTGACTATGTTGGTTCTCCTGGCCCCCTTTGTGTATTTGAATGTAGCTGCCCTTTCCTGCTCTCCCCCAAGATGGAGTACACATCTTTGTGCAGACACATTTCGCTATATAGGAATTGTAGTACATATAGAGCAGAGCATGTGATCATAAATAACCACAATGAATTCTCTGCACTAGTAGCAGTGATATGCATCAGTGGGGGATAAGGAGTTCAGGATAAAAATGAAGCCTGAAAACAATGAACATTCTTCCACTTCCCATTCGGGCCAATTCTGACACTTTTCTCCTACATTCTCTATACATCCCAAATTTAAACTTAAACTTTCCAAACATTATATATTATAACATTGTAATTGTTTATGTTACATGGTATTTGCACAGCAGTTTTTCAAACGTAAATTCATGAATTAAAAAAAAACAAAAAACACTGAAGTTAGTCCAATTTTTTTGGATAATGTGAAAGATAATGTTACGCCAAGTAAATAGATACCTAACATGTCACGTTTTAAGATTGTGTCATCCCTTGTGACAGCATGGGCCGTGACAGGTCCACTTTATGGAGAGATTTGGGGTCTATTAGATGCCAAATCTCAACTCTAGCCTCCCATGCAGCGATCAGACACAGATCGGTCTGATCGCCTGCTTTCCTGGCTGCTGGCAGCCAACCAGGTAAACAAAGGGGCGCAACGAAGTGACAAACTACTCATTGCTCCCAGTTTCTAGGGTTACAGAGAGAGAGGAATGACGTCTGTTCCTCTCTCTTTGTACAGGGCAGCCATTGTCGCTGGCCGCATTGCTCCTGGGTTCCCGCAAAGGGACAGGAGAGCTAGAGAATGGCAGAGAAAGTGACCACTTCTGCCTTGAAGGGAATCACCGGCTGAAAGGATTGATACCAAGGTGATGCCTGTATATGCACAGGCATTATCCCGGTATGACCACTGAAACCCGAGGACGTCCTAAGGGCGGGAAGTGGTTAAACAAGAAAAAAAACACCCATTGTATTATTAAAGAGGAACTGCTTTCTGCCCACATAATTTGTAATAACAACATCTTTACCATTCTAAAGCTTCCCTCCAACCATTTTGCATAATATTTTATATATACTGTGACTCTTTACTTGCCAAATATGCTGTAGAAATCTCCCTCCACTGAGTCTGGCTGCATTCATTTTAATTGTGGGCAACTGAAGCTGCTGCCTATTCACTTCCTGGATTTACACAAGCACACAGAGGCACACCTCCAGCTTTGTAGCTCTGATTGGCCCACTTAAGACTCATCCCCCCTCCCTTCTGGCAAACTCTTACGAGAGAGAGAGAGAGCTGTGCATGATGTCATAAGCCTAGGCTTTTTACCAGACAAGAAACAGAAAGTGGGCTGTATATGGTATTTACTATCCAAAGTAAAAACAACTGGCCATTATGAGGCCATTCTGAATGGTGGAGCAGAGCAATTCAGGTGGTGTGATTTTAGCAAGCAAAGAATGCAGACTCTGCCTGTGTTGTTTGAGCACAAAGTGATCCCTGTAACTGCTTAACGGTATTATATCCTGTGGTACTACATGTACCAGCAATGGGAAGAAATGCAATGGTGTCTGTATACAGTGTCTATGTAGCTGGATGGACAAGTGCCTGCTCGCTGATACTGTAATTGATGATGTTGATGAAGATAATGGCTTTACAGGATCTCCCTCAGGGTCCTGGCTCAGGGGATCTGACGACCTTCGCAATGTGCTGCGTCCCACCTGGAGCAGCTGTAAACGTGATGTAGATGGAGCAGAACGGCCTCCAGGCTGTCGCTGAACAGTGAAGCGATGCTGTCCGCAGATGCCCCTAGTCACGTGTGGTGACTCTTTCTTGTGCAAGCCGTGAGTCGGCCACAGCATACCAAGGCACAGACTCCCTGCTTGCAGATCCAGGTCAGAGTCCCCAAGAGAGCGATCTCTGCCTTGTTATAGGCTTCTCCAGCATTATGTTCTTTTCTTTCAGCAGTCTGGTAGTTGTAGTTCCAAACAGCCCTACAAGAAGTAAATCCCCAGCTTACTGGACTACACACCCACTCGAATCCTTGCTCTGTTCAGTGCTCTACTTTTGGGAAATGACAACATGGAGTACAGGCCAACACTAGGGGGAAACCACTCCATAAACATTGCACTGACAGCGTCATCTGAATTGGAGGCAACGATAGTTGGGTCCTGGCTACATTATATAGTTTCTCTCCCCAGATTTATAGATGACATTTTGTGTTTACTATGTAAGTGTCATATGCGCTTCTAAGCAGATGCAATGTCATTTGCAATTTTAGCCATCCCTAACGTAAGCTAAAATGCAAAAATTTACTTTGAGCTTTACCATTCTGCTAAGCTATATGAAAATCACGTTTATGTAATATAATTTTCATTAGAAAACTGTTGGTTAATGTTTGAGGTTAATATATTGGAATGTACAAAAATCTAAGAGTTAAGTTAGCAAAAACTATAGAAAATGCATTTTCTCTTTTAAGATTACATTAGACACATTTCCTAGCCTGCCAGTGATGTAGCATAGGCACGGGTAACTTGCAGCCTTCAAGCTTGTGTGGGTAGTATGCTGGGTCTTATAATTAATAGATTAGTAACACTGCAGGTTGTCTACCTTGAACTGAATCTTCAACTCTAAATCTTCCTGGTCACTGGAAATATTTTAGATTGGTAAAACGTTTGTGTCCTCCCTATTTGTGACCTTTTTGAGATTCTACATTCACATTACATTGATTGGTAACCGTAAAATATTACATAACGCATATACCACTAACCCACCCCCAATCACACCCTCCCTAAAAAAAAAAAGAAGCTATTTCCTAATTTATTTAGCCTATTTGCACTCACCAGACTACGCTTGTATCTTTTCTCAAGACAACTCTTCATGTTATTACTCCTTAATAATATATATACTTATGCTTAACCCCCTCTTGTATCATTATTAGCTTTCTTCAGTATCATTAATTCACTCAACTGATTGTTCAGACATGTTAGAGACTATCCACCAATGCCAAATTTTGAGTATTTGTTTAGCGATTCCTCTCGCCTTAAATTAAGATTAATCACCTTTATCCATTGATCTATCATTGCCGGATATTTTGATATCCATTAATGTAGTATAATTTTTAGGAGCCATATACCGGTACATAGTTCTCAGCCACATCACATGCATTTCAGCTGGAATGGTACCTTCTTTATAATCCCTAGTAAAGCCATTTTTGGGTCAAAGTGAATTTTTGTTGAACATAGCGAATTTAAAATATCAAAAACACCAATCCCAATACAGTTTAGGACATCGCCATAGCATATGTATAAGTGTACCTATATCAGTAGTAAACCTTGGACAGTTTGGTGTGTCTGCTTTGCCCCAAGAGTATATTTTTAAAGGGGTATGAATAATAAATAGCTGAGTTAAGCATTGTGAGGAACATAAGGATACTTCAAAATGATTCTTCAGAGCTTGTTCCCACTCTTCCTCCCTAAGTGTCTCTAGATCCCTACTCCACCGCCCAAAGCTGTTCACTTGTTAATTAGTTCTGCGAGAAGAGTACATGCTCCCTATAAATCCCTGTTTAGAGCATTTTGCAGATACTGCCAGATTTAAAATAGATGAGTGATTGTATTTTAATAAAAAAAAAGTCCTTGCTTGACTCTGCAAAGCATGTCATAGTTGTGGATATTGAAAAAAATTATGTATTAGGCAAATTATATCTTTCTGCCAGTTTATCAAATGGTTGTTAAACCTCATTGTCAAAAAGCTGACAAAGAAACACAATACCAGCCTTCTTCCATAAATCAACATTTTCAAGCTTGGCAACCTCTGGCAACTGCAAATTGTTCTATAAAGGCATAATGGGTATATCCCTCATATTCAGTATCCTTTTGAATAGTAGTCCATATCTTATGTATTCAATTAAATGTAGGATAACTATGTTTACTGTAGAAATTATAAGCTACTATTAACTGTACTGGTGGATCTAATGGCAGCTGAGAAAGTATAATTTAAGTATAATGGGATCCTCATAATCTATAACATTCCATCCAAGTTGCTGAAGTTGGGATGCCAGAAAATTCAATCTGGCATTCCAAACAGCCAGACCTCCCTCATCTTTAGGCTACTGTAAAATTTCCAGTCTAATGCGGGGATGTTTATATCTCCAAATAAGTTCTCTGAACAGATTATATATTTGTTTAAAAAAATTCAGAGGGAGCCATACTGGACAGTTATGCAACAAATATTTTGGCATCAATATCATCTTTGTCAAATTCGCTCTACCTATTATCGGTAAAGGGAGTTTACTCCAAATTTTTCCCACTTGCTTAAATAATGTGACTTAATTCCTCTCCACATATGTATTTATTGTGATGTGACTTGTACGCCTAAATATTTGAATGTAGATACTAGTTATTTGAGAGGCTGAGTTTTGCAGATTGGTCACCAGGGGATCCGGAGGTAAAAGAACTGACTTATCACAGTTGTAAAGCCTGAGAAGGAGCCATGTATTTTAATAAGAGACATCACTGCCTTCAAAGAGATTAGTGTATCATCTGCATGTAGAGTAATCTTATCCTCCCCTAAGAGTCTACGAAATCCAATAATATTTGATGATTGGGAATAGAGGCAGCTAATGGTTCCAATGCCAATGCAAAGAGTAGAGGTGATAATGGACATCCCTGTCTTGTTCCTCGTTGTAGTGTAAAAGCAGCCGATATATGACCATTTACCAACACCCCAGTCTGTAAAGTCAGAAATCACATAACCACTCCAATGTACCACACATATACAAATTCTAAACAAAGGAAAATAAAAGCTTTAATTTGTGTGGAACCAGGAACAGTTTGAATAAAAAACTTGGGGCCAGATTCACAGAAGAGATTTGACGGCGTTTCTCTGAAACGCCGTCGTATCTCTCAGAGTATCTATGCGACTGATTCATAGAATCAGTTACGCATAGATAGCCCTAAGATCAGACAGGTGTAATTGTTTTACACTGTCGGATCTTAGGATGCAGTACCTCGGCCGCCGCTGGGTGGAGTTCGCGTCGTATTCCAGCGTAGGGTATGAAAATTAGGTTTTTACGGCGATCCACGGCGTTTTTTTGCGTTCGTTACGTCGTTGCTAGTCTAGTTTCCCGTCGCAAAGTTAGTCGTCGTTTTACCTGCCCTAACTTTACACAGCCCATGTTAAAGTATGGCCGTCGTTCCCGCGTCGAATTAAAAAAAAAAAATTCTTGCGTAAGACGTCCGGGAATACGAAAGTACGCTACGCACGTCGCCGTTCGAAAAAATGACGTCACTTCGCGCAAAGCACGGTGGGAATTTCAAAACGGAGCATGCGCAGTAGGTCCGGCGCGGGAGCGCGCCTAATTTAAATGGCACACGCCCCTTTGAATTACGCGGGCTTAAGCCGAGGGCCGCCGGCGTAAGTTTTCACGCAAGTGCTTGGTGAATCAGGCACTTGCGATGAAAACTTGCGGCGGTGTAACGTATATACGATACGTTACGCCGCTGCGATTCTACGTGAATCTGGCCCATAAATCCTAACAACCAAATATTAACCGCTTCGCAGCTAAAATATCTGTATTTATTGGCATATAACACTCACTTTTTTGCCCTGAAAATAGAGGGTAAACTGTGCCTGCGTGTTATACGTAGGGGGCTGTGGAATGCTTTTTTCCTAAAAGTTCCGTCTTTAAGTTAGGGTGCGTGTTATACGCCTGTGCGTGTTGTATGCTGATAAATACAGTATTTGCATGGGTTATACCAATTAACCAATAATGAAGCGCTCAGTTGGCTTTGCAGTACTGCTTTTTATGTAACAAATCAATCTTTTAATTTTTATTAGCTTGCCAAAAGTAAGGGTTGTTCTTTTTTAACTTCAAATAACCATGGCTAAATCATTGCCCACAGAAAAATACAAGGTTATCATCATATTTTGACATGCCTGCAGCAAAATTGTTTCATAAATTGTTTCATAAAGTAAAAGTTCACCTTTCATAGCATGTTACACCCGGATTCAGGGTGTACCATGTTACTAAATCAGCATGAACCTCCAGAGTGTTCATCGGCAACCTTGCAGTTCATTGAGAACTACAAGAAGTCAGCCACGGTGGCTGACATTAGTTGTAGTTCATTCCTTTACAGGAAACTAAATGACACGGCTCTGTTTTTAATTTGTGACAGGGTGCAAGGAGAAGATCCCCTGCCTACTGTCACACCAGGGCGGGGGTTTGAACTGGCAGCAGGAGCAAAAACATACCGTATTACATGCTCCACCCTGAATATGGGTGGAACATGTAACATGTTTCAAAAGGGTAACTTTGCCTAAAGGATTAATTGAACACTACTTATCTTAGATGTTTATATCTAAAAGATTTTGTGTGTGTATACACATGCACAGTTCATATAAAAACATTGGTTAAAACATAATGGTTTTCAATATAAACATATATCTATCTAGCTGTGTGTGTATATATATATATATATATATGTATATATTAGTGCTGTCAAGCGATTAAAATTTTTAATCGCGATTAATCGCATTAATGTCATAGTTAACTCACGATTAATCGCGCGATTAAGGAGGTTCATCCTTTAAAACATTTTTTTGTTTGTTTTCTTATTTTTTTTTTTTTTTTTTATAATATTAAATTGTGTTTTTTTATTTTTTTACATTTTGATCACTTTTATTGCTGTCACAAGGAATGTAAACATCCCTTGTGACAGCAATAGGTGGTGACAGGTACTCTTTATGGAGGGATCGGGGGTCTAAAAGTCCTCCGAGCCCTCCTTTGCACTTCAAAGTATTCAGATCGCCGAAAACTGCGATTCTGAATACTGTGTACTTTTTTAAATCCGGCACCATTGGCAGCCGAGAAACCCGGAAGTGACGTCATGACGCCGCTTCCGTGGTTTCAATGCGGAGACTGAATCAAAGCCGCTTACGGCTTAGTGTCAGTCTCCAACCTGGACACAGAAGGCGGCGGATCTAGGATCGGGTCTCCCGGTGGGACGGGAGGCCCGGTCAGAGCGGCGAAAGGCGATGTCCCCTCCCGCTCCTCCGGCATAACAACCGAGCGGCTTTTAGCCGCATCGGTTGTTATGTTTGGATAGCCGATCGCCCGCTCTAAACAACGGTACCGGGATGATGCCTGCGGCTGCAGGCATCATCCCGGTATAACCCCCGAACGCCGCCTCGTTAATCGCGCGATAAAAATATTGACGGCGTTAACATGGGTTTGCGTTAACGCCGTTAATAGCGCGTTTAACTGACAGCACTAATATATATATGCTTGCCGACCAGCCGCCGCAGTTTTACGGCGGCAGGTCGGCTGCGCAAAATCACGTAATATTACATGAATTTGCATTTCAGCCACTAGGGGCTCTCGCACGCGATCACCGCCAGGCACCCGCGATCGCTCGTTACAGAGCGTGAACCAGGAGCTGTGTGTGTAAACACACAGCTTCCGGTTCTTTTAGGGGGAAAAATTACTGTTCGTCTGTTCATACAATGTATGAACAGCAATCTGTAATTTCCCCTAGTCAGTCCCACCCCCCTTCAGTTAGAACACACCTAGGGAACATAATTAACCCCTTCCTCGCCCCCTAGTGTTAACCCCTTCCCTGCCAGTGACATTTTTACAGTAATCAATGCATTTTTATAGCACTGATCGCTATAAAAATGCCAATGGTCCCAAAAATGTGTCAAAAGTGTCCGCCCTAAGGTCACAGTACCGATAAAAATTGCTGATCGCCGCCATTAGTAAAAAAAAATATTAATAAAAATGGCATAAAACTATCCCCTATTTTGTAGACGCTATAACTTTTGCGCAAACCAATAAATAAACGCTTATTGCAATTTTTTTACGAAAAATATATAGAAGAATACCTATCGACCTAAACTGAGGAAAAAAAATATTTTATATATATTTTTGGGGCATATTTATTATAGCAAAATTTTTTCAAAATTGTCCCTCTATTTTTGGTGGTCAAATACCACCAAAAGAAAGCTCTATTTGTGGGAAAAAAAAGGACGCCAATTTTGTTTGGGAGCCACGTCGCACGACAGCGCAATTGTAAATTAAAGCGACACAGTGCCGAATCGCAAAAAGTGGCCCGGTCATTGACCAGCAAAATGGTCCGGGCTGAAGTGGTTAATGTAAAGCCATACCTGTTAGATGAGGTTTCACAGGCTCTCTCTTCCGACAAACATGAGAGAGGAGATGAGGTTCTGTTTGGGCTTATTCTCACTGAAATGTATTAAAGTGCAAAAAGTAATGCTAACATACGCATTGTTTAAAAAAACAACAACTCAGCTGAGCTTTTGGAAGGATTGCCTTTCAGGTCAATCGAATAGGTGTTTTTTTTTTATAATGCAGCAAGGAATGCTTGAAAATGCATGCTGAAACACTTTATTGTATGCATTGTGGTGTGAATAAAGTTTTAATTGCTTTGATTAGTGACTTGCTCCTGTTTTAAGACCGAGTCTCCAAACCCCAATCTGGCCGCAGGAGAACACAACCAGAACAGAATGGAAGCGGAAAAAGTTTTCCTCCACTAACTGGCACGCAAGAAATCTGAGCAGAGGTCTGCTCTTTTCTTCAGATTTTCCAATATGTGAATATGCAGCTTTACTGGCTTGAGACACAGGCTACAGTAATTATATTGCATTGGCCTTCTGGAGTATTCTTCATAGGGCATCTGTATTTTTTTTAGCATAGCTGCTCTTATTTTAAAAGCTACGCTGGATTGTTTGTGTGTAAACTTCAGCTTGAGCTGTTAAGCTCTGTAAACACTGGCCTTTTTTTATTGGGTGTGAATAAGAAAGCATAAAACTTATGCAAAGAAGTCAATGCTCCAACTCCTGGCTGAAATGAACCACTTCAGCCCCGGACCATATTGCTGGTCAAAGACCAGGCCACTTTTTGCGATTCGGCACTGTGTCGCTTTATCTGACAATTGAGCGGTCGTGCGAAGTGGCTCCCAAACAAAATTGGCGTCTTTTTTTCCCCACAAATAGAGATTTCTTTTGGTGGTATTTGATCACCTCTGCGGTTTTTAGTTTTTGCGCTATAAACAAAAATAGAGCGACAATTTGGAAAAAAATATATATTTTTTACTTTTTGATATAATAAATATCCCCCAAAAATATATAAAAAAAAAGTTATTTCCTCAGTTTAGGCCGATACGTATTCTTCTACATATTTTTCGTAAAAGAAAATCGCAATAAGCGTTTATTGATTGGTTTGCGCAAAAGTTATAGCGTTTACAAAATAGGGGATAGTTTTATGGCATTTTTATAAAAAAGTTTTTTTATTAGTAATGGCGGCAATCAGCGATTTTTATCGGTACTGCTACATTATGGATACAATGTACCCCATTACCATTTCACACAGGGGGGGGCTGGGATCTGGGGGTCTCCTTTGTTAAAGGGGTCTTCAAGATTCCAATAAGCCCCCCGCCCGCAGACCCCCACAACCACCAGCCAGGGTTGTGGGGATGAGGCCCTTGTCCCCATCAACATGGGGACAAGGTGCTTTGGGGGGGACCCCAAAGCACCCTCCCCATGTTGAGGGCATGTGGCCTGGTACGGTTCAGGAGAGGGGGGGCCGCACTCTGTCCCCCCCTCTTTTCTGCGGACGGACAGGTTAATGTGCTCGGATAAGGGGTCTGGTATGGATTTTTGGAGGAACTCCACGCCATTTTTTTTTTCAATTTGGGGTGAAGTTCCCCTTAAAATCCATACCAGACCTGAAGGGCCTGGTATGGATATTTGGGGGGAACCCCACGTCATTTTTTTTACGGCGGGGTTCCCCTTAATATCCATACCAGACCTAAAGGGCTGAATTTGGGGAGACCTCACACTTTTTATTTTTTTTTTATGAATGAATTTGCTCAGAATTGCCGGGAGCCGACAATTCATTATAGCCGCAAGTGATTTTTTGAATGACTTTTTTTCATTCAGAATATCATTTTGTGCAGGGGCAGTTCTAACCACGGGAAACATGCGCTTTTTCACATGCTTACTTTACACCCCCCCAGGTACGAAATTTAAAGGAAGATTTCACTTTTATTGTTGCACTTTAGGCATTATTAAATTCACTGCTCCCGAAAAAAACGGCCGTTTAAAAAAAAAAAAAAACATTGATACATGTCCCCTGGGGTAGGTCCCCAAACACTTTCCCCAAACTATCATTTTAACCTTGAAAATTAACACTTTTGATTTCTCCCATAGACTTCTAAAGGGAGATCGGCGGCGGCTTTACATATTACTTGCATTGCGCTGGCTGCTGCGCCGGTTCATGCGCCTAATTAAGGATTCATCTGGCGTGCCAATAAAGCGTGCCAATTAAGCGCATTGCTTTTAGTAAATCAGCCCCTATGATTCCTTTATAAATGGTTGAATCTCAAGACGGGCTTGTAATAGAGTTACACACAGGGCCGTCTTGTTGATTGGACCCTGTGGACCCTCTCCACCTGCTCTGAGACATATAATAAATACCAGCTAGACTTAAAATCAGTTTACACAACAATAGGGCAAAGCAGGGCATTAGTAGCAGCACTTCACACTGAGATATTAGGACACAGCACATGACTAAAATTTCAAGGTGCAAAGGAATTTAAACTGGTTGTCAAGTATGAGTAAGCTGCTTTGGGCCCCACAACAATGACAGGGCCCAGGGCAGCTTCCCCTTTTGCCCTGCCTTAAAGATGGCCCTGGTTACACACAGTATGATTTCCAACCAGGTGGGTTTAGTTGCATTCTGTAATGTGCAGGCTGGTTTCATTCTGAAGCCTCGTACACACGGCCGAGGAACTCGACGTGCCAAACACATCGAGTTCCTCGGCCAGTTCAGAACTGAAGCCGCCGAGGAGCTCGGCGGGATGAGAGCTCCCATAGAACAACGAGGAAATAGAGAACATGTTCTCTATTTCCTCGCCGAGCTCCTCGTCGGCTTCCTCGGCCGAAAGTGTACACACGGCCGGGTTTCTCGGCAGAATTCAGCCAGAAGCTCGGTCGGAAGCTGAATTCTGCCGAGGAAACTGGTCGTGTGTACGGGGCCTCAGACTGTTGCATCTGTATACAGGCATACCCCACTTTTAAGTACACAATAGAAACCAATTAGCTTCTAACCCCAGCTTGTTCAATTAAGCTTTGGTAATAAAACCTGGAAGCTCATTGATTTCTATGCAGAAGTGAGCCTGATTTTGCGCTTTCCAGCTTTAGAAAATAAACCCTAGTGTGTACTTAAAAGTGGGGTATGCCTGTAATGAGTAAGTCTATTGAGAGCTGGTGAAGCTAAGAGATGCCATATATTGCTCACGCTGACATCAGTGAGCTCACCACTCTTCTAGAGAGATTATTATCTTATTCTTTAGCATTTTGCACTGATGTTTGTGTGTAAAGCATCCTGAAGTGCAGCCAGAATATCTGATGAGAAAAGTGACAAAGGTGACACTTATACTAGAGCCCCTGAGGCAACAATTAAGCAGATCGCATATTACATGATATTTATTTATCTGGTCCACTGGATGCCTACAGATAGAGAAGACTTAAAAAGGGTTTTGGAAAAGAACAATCATATAAAAAATAAAATAAAATATACTTCTATACGGACATGTAACCCTTTGTAACAAGCGCTGTTCAAATATAGCACCCAGAAATACACCTAGGGGTAGATTCAGAGAGAAGCTACGCCGTCGTATCTCTGAGTTGCGGGGTCGTATCTATGCGCCTGATTCATAGAATCAGTTACGCATAGATTTCCCTAAGATCCGACCGGCGTAAGTGTCTTACACCGTCGTATCTTAGGCTGCATATTTACGCTGGCCGCTAGGTGGCGCTTCCGTATATTTATGCAAGGAATATGCAAATGAGCTAGATACGCCGATTCAGAAACGTACGTCCGGCCTGCGCATTTTTTTACGTCGTTTACGTTAGGCTTTTTTCAGCGTATAGTTACGCCTGCTATATGAGGTGTATCCTATGTTAAGTATAGCCTTCGTTCCCGCGTCGAGTTTTGAAAATTTTACGTCGTTTGCGTAAGTCGTTCCCGAATAGGGCTGGAGGTAATTTACGTTCACGTCGAAAGCAATGACGATTTGCGGCGGAATTTCGAGCATGCGCACTGGGATTTTTTCACAAACCGCGCATGCGCCGTTCGTAAAAAACGTCAAATACGCGGGGTCACAGTTAATATACATAAAATACGCCCACATCATCCACATTTGAATTAGGCGGGCTTACGCCGACACAGATACGTTACGCCGCCATAACTAAGGGTGCAAGTTGTTTCTGAATACAGAACTTGCGCCCTAAATTACGACGGCGTAACATATCTAAGATACGTTACGCCGGAGGCCGATAGATAGACCATTCTATCTGAATCTAGCCCCTAGTTTTTGATACTGTTAAATATTTGCATTAAAGACCCTGTTCTAGATAGTAATGTGAGTTCCACAGTAGGTAGGGAGAAAGTACTGTACCTTAACTGTATTTGAGTTATTCTTTATGGAAGTCAAATGAGGTCATAGGGCTGTAGAAAACAAATGTGGCTGGATAATTGCATTATTATGCTTTCTTTGAAAAAAGTAGGATGGACTGTTGTGTCCTGTCATTCACTCCTCTCCCCCATTCACATTAGGTGATACATTCTGTGAAATGAATGCAAGGATTTTTGTCAATGGAGGAGAGGACGGGAAGGGGCAGGCCCTCATCAGGACCTTCTTAAGAGTACTGCAATGTTAGATCTGAAACCATCAATCCCCACAGCACCGGAAGTTCAGCACTGTAAAGAGGAACGGTCATCAATGAAGAGAAGGTTTCTACAGGAAAGTGTGAGGCCGAATACTCACGAGCAGACATGTCCGATGAAACCGGTCCGCGGACATGTCTGCCCGGGGACTGCCCGGGGACTTCTGTTCGATGGCTGTACACACCATCGAACAGAGGTCCACGCGTAAACAATACGCGGGGCGTGTCCGCGGTGTCGCCGCGTCGATGACGCGGTGTCGCCGCGACAATGACGCGGCGACGTGGGCGGCCTGCCTTTAAAATGCTTCCACGCATGCGTCGAAGTCATTCGACGCATGCGAGGGATGGCGGGCGGCCGGACAAGTACGGTAGGTCTGTACAGACGACCGTACATGTCGGGCGGACAGGTTTCCAGCGGACTGTTTTAAAGCAAGTCCAGGAAACAGTTGTCCGCTGGAAACCTGTCCGATCCGCCCGAAAATGGTCCGCTCGGGCCTACACACGGCCAAACATGTCTGCTGAAACTGGTCCGCGGACCAGTTTCAGCAGACATGTTTGGTCGTGAGTACGGGGCCTGAGACTTAATTCCATTTCATTACAGGTAAGTTATGGGACTGCAACTTCCCCGGGAAGATGGAAATATCTGAAGTAGACACAGCGGGGCAGATCCACGTACCTGCGCGTAAGAATCCGCCGGGCGCAGCGTATCTAAGATACACTACACCGCCGCAACTTATTTTTTTTATTTCTAATCCACAAAGAATTTGCTCCATAAGTTACGGCGGCGTAGTGTATCTCTGGCGGCGTAAGGGCGCGGGATTCAAATGGTTGTAATGAGGGCGTTTTTTATGTTAATACGTTGTGACCCGACATTAACAATGTTTTTTTTAACTGCGCATGCGCCGTCCGTGGGGGTATCCCAGTGCGCATGCTCGAAATTAACCAGAAAAAAGCCAATGCTTCCGACGGTGACGTCATTCTACGCAAATCCCTATTCGCGAATGACTCATGCCGCGTACACACCATCACTTTATGTGATGGAAAAAAAAACAACGTTTTAAATCATGAAATAAAACGACGTTTTTGAAACTTCATTTTCAAAAACGACGTTGCCTACACACCATCGTTTTTTTCAAAATGCTCTAGCAAAGCGCGGTTACGTTCAGCACTCTTTTCCATTGAAGCTAGCTTCATAACGTGCTTCTGATCATGCGCGGGTTTAAAAACATCGTTTTAAACGTCGTTTTGCCCACACACTATCATTTTAATTGACACAAAAAACGACGTTTTGAAAAACGACACAAAAAATTGAAGCATGCTTCAATTTTTTTTTGTCGTTTTTCACAACACATAAAACGACTTTTTCCCCCACACACGGTCATTTTAATTGACGTTTTTCAAAACGTCGTTTTTTTTTCATCACATAAAGTGATTGTGTACTTCAGATGGTGCATTGTCTGAAGTACGCAAAGCGTTCTTTGACGCCGGTGACCTCACACTCTCCATTTCATCCAATCAGAGGATGCTTTGCATCCATTCAGAAAACGTAAAGCGTTCTCTATATGGTGCTTGTGCTGAGCAGCTGACCTCTTGTGTTCAGAATGAAGCAGACCAGCCAGCCGCTCAGCACAAGACCCCAAAGCATGTGATCACTTTAATAGCAATGTCTACTTAACTTCCAGGGGCATCAGCCAGGTATAGTATATACATACACTCATCGGCCACTTAATTAGGTACACCTGTTCAATTGCTTGGTAACACTAGTCAGCCAATCACATGGCAGCAACTCAATGAATTTAGGCAACTAGAGGTGGTGAAGACGACTTGCTGATGTTTAAACTGAGCATCAGAATGGGGAAGAAAGAGTATTTATTGTAAGTGACTTTGAACGTGGCATGGTTGTTGGTACCAGGCGGGCTGGTCTAAATATTTTAAAGACTACTGATATACTTGAAATTTGTTTTTTTTTTTAAATTTTTTATTTATGCACAGCAAGAAAACTGGTCCACATGGACCCCAACAGTGTCATTACAATCATTGTAACATTACATTTAAAGATGTTGAATAACATAGTAAAGGGCAGATATCTGGGGCACAGGCAGGGACACCATTGCCGGGCTAGTACCTGGCGTAACCATCTGGGTCGTCTTACCCGGTCATGTCCCTCCGGTCTCCCATCCCTATATCCCCATCCGCTCCACCTCCGCTCAACTCCTAGCTAGAGTCCAGAGCCGATGGGGCGTAAGAAACCCGTGAGGTCCAGCTAACACAGCTCTCCCCATTTTCCGTTTTCTAAGTATGAGTAAGTTAAAGAGAGCGAGAAAGTAGAGTGCGAGAGTCGCACAGAAAGCATCTAGAGAGCGTAGAGTCCAGGGTGTACAGCAAGAAAGCTTGGGGGGGGGGGGGAAGTCGCGAGCATGGCCTTCTCAATGTCGGGTTGCCCCCGGGCTTCAGTGGCCCACTCCAGGAGCCCATTCCAGCTGTTTGCTTTTCATCCCTTACGTTTCTAGTCCCCGGCCGTCACCCTCTAGGGGCTCCCCCTGAGGGATTGGCCCTCTTCGGAGTACTTGAAAGAGTTCCATAGCCTCCACGTCTGAGTGTACAGTTCAGTCTTGTCTTGTTTTGTCAGTATCAAGTCTTCCATTGTGTTAATGTCGTCAACCTTCTGTATCCACATAGCAACCGACGGTGGGTGTGGGGATCGCCAACAGAGCGGTATGCACGCCTTCGCCGCATTTAATAGGTGGCGAACTATCGATTTTTTGTATGTCCGAGTTGGGGTATCGTTCACGTGCAGGAGGAAGTACGCCGGTGTATTCGGGACCGTCCGATCCGAGAACATTTGCGTTATTCGCCGAATTTCGCTCCAGTATGTCTGTAGACGTGGACACGACCAAAATATGTGCAGCAAGGTGCCCCTGTCTGCCTGACACCTCCAACAGGTGTCCGGCACCGACGGAAACAGACGGTGTAGTAGGTCTGGGGTCCTATACCACCTCGTCAGCAACTTAAAGTTCGTTTCCTGTGTTTTCGCACAGATCGACGACTTGTGTGTGAATCTGAGTATACGTTGCGTCTGAGCCGGCGTAAAGTGGCATTCCAGATCCCTTTCCCATTTACCCAGGCACGGGATCCGGTAGTCATCCGATGGTGTTATCAGAATCGTGTGCATCAACGATAGAGCGTGCGGTAATGGCTCTGACTCCGAACATATCTCCTCCAGGGGCGTAAGTACGCGACCGACTTCTGTGGGTGGTTCTAGCGTTCGTAGGAAATGTCTCAGCTGTCCAGTTCTCAGAAAGTCCAGTCTATACTGACCCGCAGGGTCCGTCAGCTCGGCCGTCGCTCTCCAACGGCCTGCGACGCTAAAGTGTGAGGCCTGGAACAGGCCCGAGTCTCTCAGTTCGCGAAGCCTGGGATCTGTCAGGCCCGGAGTAAAGGATGGGTTGCCCAAAATGGGTCGCAAGGGGGAGGCTTCCGATGACAGGCGGAACCGTGCCATCAGCCCGGAACACACCGTGATAGTGTTACTGATAAGTGGGTGTCTGTTCACGTCGCTTGGCTTCATGTCCCGGCACCACGGGGCCGACCTCAGCTGTACGTCGCATTGCGCCTGTTCCAACCTCGGCCAGAGCTTGGTCTGTCCATGACGGCACCAGTCCACCAAACGGTTCAACTGGGCCGCGTAGTAGTACATTCTAACATTGGGCGCTGCGAGGCCCCCGTAGTTCTTGGGCATGGTGAGTATAGTCCTGCTAATCCTGGGGTGTCTGCCCGCCCATAGGAACGACCCAAGCGCAGACTGGACTCGTCTAAAATAGGCGGCCGGTATATGTATAGGGAGGGCCTGTAGTAGATACGTAAATTTAGGTAGAATTGTCATCTTGAGGATGCTGCATCTCCCAAACCATGAATGAAGGCCCGTGGTCCACTGATCTAGCTGTTTCTGTACCTTTTGGAGTAGTGGGGGGAAGTTGAGCTTAAAGATGTCATTTAGTTTGGGCGGTATGCGGGTCCCGAGGTATGTCAGGGCTGTGCTTGTCCATTTCAGACCAAAGCGTTGTTTAAGAGACTGCAAGAGCTCTTGGGGGATCCCCACCGCCATCGCTTCAGATTTGGTCATATTAATTCTTAGGTTGGAAAGCCTACCGTACGTGTCAAATTCCCGTAGGAGACTCGGCAGCGAGGTTGTTGGGTTTGTCAGGGAGAAAAGCATGTCATCAGCGTAGGCTGAGACTTTATGTTGACAGTTACCTATGGTTACTCCCGTGATGTCAGGATTCCGCCTGACATGTTGCAGGAAGGGCTCAAGTGTTAGGGCGAAGAGTAGAGGCGACAGCGGGCAACCCTGTCTGGTCCCGTTCGAAATCGGGAAAGGGTCTGATGTAGTGCTATTCGCCCGTACTCTGGCCGAGGGATCTACATAAGCTGCTCCTATCCAGCCCATCATCTTCTGTCCGAGCCCTATGTGCCTGAGCGTTGCGAACATGAATTGCCAGTTCACTCGGTCGAACGCCTTTTCGGCGTCCGTACCGACAAACACTACAGGCGTCTTGGAAGTGTTGGTGACATGGAGGAGGTTCAGGACTTTGATCGTATTGTCCCTAGCCTCCCTAGTCGGCACAAATCCCACCTGGTCAAGGTGTATTAGATCTGGGAGGTGTCGTTGGATTCGCGTGGCGACTATCTTGGTGAATAATTTAATGTCAGAATTTAGGAGTGATATGGGGCGGTAACTTCCGCACTGGCCTGGGTCCTTCCCTTCCTTGTGTATCACCGCAATTTGAGCTTGAAGTGTGGAGGAGTGGAACTTCCCTCCCGCGCCCACCGCGTTGAACAGGTGCAGCAGTTTGTTTCCCAGTGACGGGAGCAGGGCTCTGTAATAGGGGACAGTGAGACCGTCCGGGCCCGGGGCCTTGCCAGGTCTAGCGGACTTCAGAGCCGACTGGAGCTCCATCATAGTGATTGGTTCTTCCAGCAACTCTCTCACCTCTGGGTTCAGCTTCGGCATTCGGGAGTCTGAGATGTAGTTCAGGGATCGGTCCGTAGTTAGGGTCGGGGAAGTGGGTGGGAGATTGTATAGGTCCTGATAAAAGTCTTTAAATTCGTTTGAGATTTGCTGAGGGACAGACACCTTCTCTCCCTTACGTGCGGTAATATGCGGTATATACAACGCTAATTTCTGTGAATGGAGCGCTCGGGCTAGCATCCTCCCACACTTATTACCCGATTCGTAAATCGTGCGCCTACAGATCTGCATCGCCGCTTTGGCCTTGTGTCGCAGTAGGTCTGTAATATGACCGCGGGTGGTATTCAGCTCAGATGTGATCTGTGTTGTTTGAGTCTGTTTATGTTGTGCTTCAAGGGTTTGTAGCTTCTGTAGCAACTTGTCAAGTTGCTCTGTCCTCTGCTTCTTCAACCGCGACCCATTTTTAATAAGTATCCCTCTCACCACTGCCTTGTGGGCCTCCCACACCACCCCCGGGTCACTGTCTGTGGTGGCGTTTGTGTTGAAATAGTGTCCCACTTCCCTCACAACCTCTATCATAGTGTCTTTGTCTTGCAGTAGGCTCTCGTTTAGTCTCCACGGGTGTCTTCGGTCAGTCAGGGTGTTCGTCAAGTCGTATACCATTTGTATCGGCGCATGGTCCGACCAAGTGATGTTACCTATCCGGGTTTCTCTAACCGCCGATAGGTGCCGGTGAGGGATCAGGAACATATCAATCCTTGAGTAGGATTGATGGGGTTTCGAAAAGAAGGTGTAATCCTTCTCACCCGGGTGGGTCAGACGCCAAATATCTACCAGTTGATGCTCATGGAGCGTTGCGTGCACCCGTTTACGGAGATCTACCGACAGAGCTGACCGCCCAGCGGAGGTATCCTCCAGCGGGGACAGGGGGATGTTAAAATCCCCTCCTATTATCAGTTGTCCTGTCATAAAGCTCGTCAATTGGGTCAATCTCCCCGCGAGAAACCTGTCTTGTCGGTCGTTAGGGGCGTAGAGGTTTGCGATTGTTACTTGTGTCTGTCCTATGCGCCCCTTCAGGAATAGCGAGCGGCCCTCCGGGTCCGTTTTCATCCCTTCTAGAGTCCACGGGACCTTGGCCGATATGAGGATGGACACCCCCCTAGACTTTGTCTCCGTGTACTGTGAATGGTAAACTATAGGATAAAATCTATTCTTTAATACTGGGAGGTTGTTGTTTCTAAAATGTGTCTCCTGGAGCAGGACCACGTCCGCCCTCATCCGGCGCATATCATGCAGGAGCATTCTCCTTTTCTCCGGGATATTCAGCCCCTTGACATTTAGTGATACTACTGTCAGCGTGTCCATGCTCGCAACTCGTGGTAAGGGGGGGTAAGGTCAAAGTCGTGGATTAGGATCTCTCAGAGGAGGTAGAGCTGAAGAGAGAGGAAGTGGGCAGGAAAAGTTCCTCCACTTAAGGACAGCGGGGAAGAGAGAGTTAAGTTAGGAGGCCTGCACTAGAGTGTGCGGCCAGAAAAAAGGTATCTAAGTTAGCCTAAACGGCTATGACACTCGCCGGTCTTAGACCGGGAGTCGAGTGTAGGCCTATGTGGGTAGGTGGATAGACGAGCCCAGCAAGGCGAGCTCCCGGGTCCCGTCTCCCCCTTCCCCGGCCCATAGTAATGGTGGTATCTATGCAAGGCATTGCAATCAAATCATTATGTCATTTGGTGTAGTTGGTAACAGATAGGTCCAGTTTTGCACAGCAACATGGAATCTAATATCATATCTACTTATATTCAAAAAAGGAAGCAACAACAGCATTAACAGCCCCCAACGTGGGGGGGGGGGGTGATCCCCGCCCCAACATAGCTAACATAGCTATAATAACATTCAGGACAACAGCTTCTCTAGGGCCATCCCAGCAACCCGCCCTCCTCCCCTCTCCCCCCCATGACATGTGTGTTCGAACAGCATCCCTTTTGGGTCTCAACATATGATGCTCTACTATACCGCCTGCTCCATTGAGTAACTGTTTCACTCGTCTATCTCCACCCCTGTGGGTATAATTCACCATATTGTTTAGGCATTATTCAAGTCAGCCTGCCTCTGGGGGCAGCTTAAACAATGTCCCATGGGCCCATGAGTCTCCGGTCCTGGGTGGGGTATCCAACGACTGTGGGTTCCCTCGCGCTGCAGTGTCAGACAATGTCAGAAATTTAACTGGGGTCTAATAGGTAGCCATCCCCCACCCCCTTGTATGAGGGGCCATATTCCCAGTGAGACCGGTGTGTTTCTCCCTCCCATGCAGGGCTCATGCGGATAACGTATGTCCCAAGGCTCCAAGATCTTGTGGCACTTTGAGTTTGGTTAGGGCTCTCTTGATCAGTTGCCATCCCCCTCCCCCTCCCCCCTTGGGCATAGTGGCAGTTGGACTCCGCCGGGGTGAGGGCTCTCCCACTAGTACTGCTTGGCGTCCACTCCCTGCTTTTTTTTTTTTTTCCCCCCACCTTTTGGGGGGGGGGGTGGGGGAGGGGGGGTCCAGCAGGGGTGAGTGCACGCTACAGGTGCTAGGCGGTTTTCCGGCCTTCAATGTAATAAGCCCCCTTTGGGGCGCGGGTCAATGTTGTGCGGCAGAGCAGCATAAACTAGGGGGGGGGGTGAATAAACATAATATGGGCAGCGGGCTGCGGCCTGAGGCCTACTCACAGTTCAGTCGCGTTGTCCTCCTCCTGAGGGGGCTCTCCGTCTTCCCCGGCCCTGTCTCTGCTGGCGTGGTGGGTATGGGGCTCCGGCATCGTAGGCGCCTGATCTTCCGGTCGGCCTTGGCATCAGCTGTAGCCAGTTCGGTACAGGAATCCGGTCCGCTCCCAGGAATAAGAAGAGGCCGGGGAGATCCGCTGGTGTCTGCAAGGTGTAGGCTCGTCCTTCCTTCCGGAATGTTGCTGACAAAGGGTATCCCCATCTGTATGTAAATCCGTTGTCCTTGGCCAACTCTAGCACGGGCTTCAGCATCGCCCTGCGGCGCAGCGTAGCTCTTGAAAGATCTGGTAGTATCTTCACCTGGGCCCCCTCCACTGCAATCTCCCCGCGCTCCCACGCCATACGGAGGATCCTTTCCTTCTGCGCGTATCGCAGCAGTCTGCACACCACATCTCTGGGCCTGTCCTGCTCTGGGTTTCTCGGGCCCAAGGCCCTGTGCGCGCGGTCCACCTCAACTTCCTCCGTCGGCTCACCCAGGATCTCTCTGAATAGGCCTTGCAGCCTCCCATCCAGGGCCTCCGCTCCCACCGTCTCCGGGATCCCGCGGATCCTCAGATTGTTGCGGCGACTTCTGTCCTCAGCATCCTCCAAATGGAGCTGCAGGGCGATCGCCGTGTCTCGGTGTTGGTCTCGCGCCCGCTCCAGGCCCGTGACCCTCTGCTCCAGGTCCGCTAGCGACGACTCGCCCGTGGACACTCTTTCAGTGAGCGTGGAGACCTCCGCTCGGACCTCCTGGAAGTCGCGGCGATGCGTCTCCTCCAATCTCAGGATGATGGCCTCAATATCTGACCGCGTGGGCAGGGCCTGCAGGAGGGCACGGATGTCCTGCTCCACCGTCGGGTCTCCCGGTGAAAGGGCCGGGGATGCCATGTGTCTCTCCGGGGACGTCGGCGACTCTGCAGGTATGTTCGGGTCCTCCGGGCTAAAGGTCCACAGTCCCCGCTCCAGGACCTCCGGCGGTGTCTCGTCTGGCGCGCCTCGTGGTGCTGCCGCCGCCGTTTCTGCTCCAGTAGGCCTCTGCTGTCTGGGCTGAAAAAAGTCGTGTAGATCTCCCGCAGTTGCTCCAGAACGGGTCACGCGGGTTGACGGTTTGGTTCCGCTCTTCTTGGCAGATTGCATGCCGAGTTTTAGGGTATTTAGACCGGTAAAAGGGGGTTTCAGGCCGGGAGCTCAGCTAACTAGCAGCCTCACTCGGTCATGTCCAGGCCACGCCCCCCCATACTTGAATTTTTAAGCACAACCATCTCTAGGGTTTACAAATAATGGCCTAAAAATTAGAAAATAACCAGTGAGCGGCAGTTGTGTGGACGAAAATGTCTTGAGGTCAGAGTAGAATGGGCAGACTGGTTCAAGATGATAGAAAGGCAACAGTAACTCAATTAGCCACTTGTTATAACCAAGGTATGCAGAATACCATCTCTAAATGCACAATACATCGAACCTCAAGGCAGATGGGCTACAGCAGCAGAAAACTACACCGGGTGCCACTCTAGTCAGCCAAGAACAGAAAACTGTGACTACAGTTTGCACAGGCTCAAATAAATCAGACAATAAAATATTGGAAAAAGATTGCCTGGTCTGATGAGTCTCAATTTCAGCTGCAACATTCAGATGATAGGGTAAGAATTTGGCATGGATCCATCCTGTCTTGTTTGAACATTTCAGGCTGGTGGTGATGTAATGGTGTGGGGGATATTTTCTTGGCACACTTTGGGCCCCTTAGTACCAATTGAGCATTGTTTAAGCACCATGGCCTACCAGAGTATTGTTGCTGACCATGTCCATCCCTTGTATGACTACAGTGTACCCATCTTCTGATGGCTCCTTCCACCAGGATAATGCACCATGTCACAAAGCTTAAATCATCTCAGACTGGTTTCTTGAACATGACAATGAGATCACTGTACTCCAATGGCCTCCACAGTCACCAGATCTCAACCCAACAGAGCACCTATGAGATGTGGTGGAATTTGCATCATGGATGTGCAGCCGACAAATCTGCAGCAACTGCGTGATGCTATCATGTCAATATGGACCAAAATCGCTGAGGAATGTTTCCAACACCTTGTTGAATCGATGCCATGAAGAATTAAGGCAGTTCTGAAAGCAAAAGGGGGTCCAACCTGGTACTAGCAAGGTGTACCTAATAAAGTTGCTGTTAAGTGCAGTTACTTTAGTCCATGTTGGACCAATGTAACTACAGTAAGACCTTGGTTTGAGAGTAACTTGGTTTGAGAGTGTTTTGCAAGACAAGCAAAATGTCTTAATACAATTTGACTTGATATACAAGCGATGTCTTGATATACAAGCAGCGTCATGTCACAACTGAGTATAAAAGAGAATAGAGGCGCCTCTAAGTGTAGCGATATGGTTACAGTTAATGAAGGTACAACATTTAACAGCATAACGCTACACTTAGGCCCCGTACACACGACCAAACATGTATGCTGAAACTGGTCCGCGGACCAGTTTCAGCATACATGTTTGGTCGTGTGTAGGCGCGAGCGGGCCGAATTCCAGCAAACATTTGCCCGCCGGGCCTTTTCCCAGCGGGCAAATATTCGTGGACGTGTTTTAAAACCGTCCGCTGGAATCCTGCCCGCTCGGACATGTACGGTCGTCAGTACAGACCTACCATACATGTCCAGGCGCCGCCGTCCCTCGCATGCGTCGAATGACTTCGACGCATGCGTGGAAGCCTTTAAATGGCAGGCCCGCCCACGTCTCCGTGTCATCGCCGCATCATCGTCACGGCGACGACGCGGACACGCCCCGCGTATTGTTTACGCGCGGACTTCTGTACGATGGTGTGTACAACCATTGTACAGAAGCCCTCTGGCAGGCATGTACGGTGAAAACGGTCCGACGGACCGTTTTCATCGTACATGTTAGGTCGTGAGTACCCGGCCTTAGAGGTGCCTCTCTTCTCTTTTATACTCTGTAGCTCCTGCTGGATTTTGCGTCTAATCCCTTTGTGGAGGCTTCCATTTGTGGATGAACATTTTATGGTTACACAACTTATCACATGGCTATAATCCTTTTATATGGACTACAAACTGAGGGACCTATGGATAAATGGTGGTGGAGCGAATCATTTGAGTTTCCATTATTTCTTATGGGGAAATTCACTTTGATATACAAGTGCTTTGGATTACAAGCATGTTTCTGGAACGAATTATGTATTCTTGCAATGCAAAGTTTTTCTGTCAGTTTAAAATATCTATGCCTAGAATTAGTCTATAACTTCAGCTTTAAATACACATCTTCAGCATTTTATTATAGATGTGATGTTGTTGAAGTCAGCTCAATCAAATTAAAATGCTGATAAATGTGCTATGGTTTAATGCATTTCCACATACCGTATTTGCTGGTGTATAAGGCGACCGGCTGTGTAAGACGACCCCCTAATTTTACCGTTTTTTTAAATATTTTTTGCCTGTACTCACCGTATGAAGCCGCGTACACACGATCGGTCTATCCGATGAGAACGGACCGATGGACCGTTTTCATCAGTTAACCGATGAAGCTGACTGATGGTCCGTCGCACCTACACACCATCGGTTAAAAAAACGATTGTGTCAGAACGCGGTGACATAAAACACAACGACATGCTGAAAAAAAGTTCAATGCTTCCAAGCATGCCACGACTTGATTCTGAGCATGCGTAGATTTCTAACTGATGGTTGTGCCTACTAACGATCGTTTTTTCCCATCGGTTAGGAATCCATCGGTTAAATTTAAAGCAAGTTGGCTTTTTTTTAACCGATGGTTAAATAACCTATGGGGCCCACACACGATTGGTTTTGACCGATGAAAACGGTCCATGATCCTCTGTTTAACCTATCGTGTGTACGAGGCCTAAGATGACTCCCCTTCCGAGGCTTCCGTCGCTTCATATTTCTTCCTTCTGGTGCCATATTCTTCTTCCTTCTTGCTGGAGCTTGAGCCAATCACAGCGAGCGATATATTCTATTAATGAATACAAAGTCTGCTTGGATTGGCAGAGGCTGTAACATCATCAGCCCACGCCTCTCTGACTCTCAAAGCCAATCCGAGTAGGCTACTGTATGTAGCCTGCTCAGATTGGCAGAGGTTGTTACTCCAATCCAAGCAGGCTCTGTATTCATTTGAATACATCGCTCACTGGGATTGGCTAAGCGGTATATACTGTATGTAGCCGAAGCTACATACAGTATTACTGCACACCCAGCAGGCATCTGAGCAGCTGACCCGGCGTATAAGACGACCCCTGCCTTTTGGACAGTTTTTTTAAGTGTAAAAGGTAGTCTTATACGCAAGCAAATACTGTATATGCTTTTTTCTATATTGGCATGACGTTTGCTTTACTCCCCCATTAATCCAAAACATGATGTTTGGTTGATTGGCTGCCACCCAAATTGCCAGTTCTGTGTGTGGATCTGGATCTGTAAATGTGGATCTGTATGTGGTAAAGCACTTGAGGATCTGTATACACTTATAAATGGGTAAAATAAATATTGGACTACTGACCCATAGTTCTACACTGACAGCAGGGCCCATGAACTCTAATGTCTTCAGTGAATTATCAGCTGATACGGTGGAAGCAGAATGTTTGGCTTGTAGCGTGCATGTTTTGATTCCATTGCTGAGAAAGACGTGCTAGTGTGTTGAGTCATATTATTGTGTAAATAGCAAATTGTAGGATTTACATATGGCAGGTTTATAATGGTAGAGAAATCATATTTAGCCTGCCAGTGCCCACAGTGTAGGCGGAGGTTTTCAATGCTTGTCTCAAGAGATAAATATTTCAGCTGTATGCAAACGACACATTGTGCCTGGAATAGTCGCTGCGCATGAGATGGTAAGGTAATGTGAAATATTCATAGATGGAAGTCTTTAATATCTTTTGCAAAACAGTATTCTGTGTAATCATTCTCTATCACTATATGTTCATTAGGCCAACACCTGGAAACTAAGTCTAATTATATGCCTGATGGGCCAGCAAGAATGCAGCAGATGCTGACCAGGCATACTGAGATTTTCAGTTCTACAACACTCATTTGGCTATAAAAAAACAACAAAAAACACCATTCCTGTACACCAGGGCTCAACATTTCAAGTCCTAAGCTACTAGCCAGGCCTCAAGACGTACTCGCCACCAGTTGCCCCACCCAAACCCTACCATGTCCCGCCCCTAGACACTTAAATGTTTTATGGAGAATTAAGTTATAAAAATAAATATTAACAACAACTTTATCCATGCCCAAAAATGCAGCCTGCCCATGTCTACCAATGCAGCATGTGTCCCCAGTGCAGCCACGAGTCCCCAGTGCAGCCACGTATCCCCAGTGCAGCCAAGGGTCCCCAATGCAGCAAAATGTTCCCAATGCAGCAAAATGTCCCCATTGCAGCCAGTGTCCCCAATGCAGCAAAATGTCTCCAGTGGAGCCTGTGTCCCCATTGCAGCCAGTGTCCCCATTGCAGCCAGCGTCCCCATTGCAGCCAGTGTCCCCATTGCAGCCTACCTGTGCTGGGTAAGAGAGAGGAGCCGGACCCGCCGCCGCCTGGTTGTTCAAAGCGCGGGGAACATAACAGCTTTCAGTTCAATAGCTGTGTTCCCCATTGCATTCCAGGGGCCTCTGGAAGAAGTCAGCTATTTGACGAAACAGCGTAGGGAGGAGCGACGGGCAGATAGTGAGAGCCGGCCGGCTTGAGAATTTTTACAACAGCAACGCTTATTTTATACTACTAAATGTGAGTGTATGCCTATGATTTTATCATAAAATTTTTGGAAAGTACTACACTGTGGTAGTTTTTATTTTTACATGGGTAACCTGCATTGGGGAGATCTAGCAGGAATTTCATACGTGGAAGAAATAAGAGAGTAACCTGTGAGAGACCATTGAGAGACCCCAGGCAGGGTTAACAGCCACAAGCGAATGTGATCTCTGTAATAAGAGATCCATGGGAGTCGGTAAGGAGATTTACAATAAGAGGTGGAGGAATCACATCTATATCTCTTGGCACTTTCTTCTAGGGGGTTAATTTGTTTTGAAGTCACGGATACTCCACGTTTATGGACTTTATTTATTTTTAAGTTTATTGGAATATTATTCAATATTTATTCAATGATATGTTTGCACAGCATAAGTGTTTTTGCCTATTAGTAAAATTTTTGGCACATTTCGGTGCTACATATTGTATTAACACACGCCTCATTTCACAGTCGATTGTTGTAGAGTGTTTTTACAATCCCTTTTCACGCCCAATTATCAATGATGATTGGTCATTAATACGAGTTGTCACTGTGCAACGCAGCGCAGCTTTAAATTTTTGTTATCTGTCTATCAAAATGCCCGGACAAGGGGGAGGGGCTGTATATGACGGCGCGTGGCGGGGAACACAGCTATTGAAAGCTGTTATGTTCCCCGCGATTTTAATAACCAGGCGGCGGCGGCGACTCTCCTTTCCTTGCTTGCCCCCCCTGCTCCCAGGCAGCCCACACTCGCCAGCCCTCAAAATTTACTCGCAAAATGCGAGCAGGCGAGTGTAAATTTTGAGGGCTGCTGTACACTAACACTAGTTTTGTGGGGTTGAAGGGAATGAATATACAGTAATGCCGCGTACACACGACTGTTTTTTCCGACGGAATTCCGCCCAAGCTATCTTGCATACACACAGACACACCAAATTCCGACCCAAAAAACAAAATTCCGTCAAAAACGTGGTGACATGTACAACACTATGACGAGCCTAGAAAAATGAAGTTCAATGCTTCTGAGCATGCGTCCAATTGTTTTGAGCATACGTGTATTTTTCTCAGTCGGAATTCCATACAGATGAATGGAATTTGCGATAGAAATTTTTTCGGTCTAAGTCCGTCAGAATTTTCGACAGAAAAAGTCCGATGGGGCATACACATGGTCAGAATCTCCGATAAAAAAATTCCATCTGACTTTTTCGATCGGAAATTCCGACCGTGTGTACGCGGTATAATATTAAAGTGACCTCAATGGGAATCTGTCACTGTTCATTGATAGCAAAGTGACAACGTTATCTTAAAAGCCCTTTCCCTTGTCCACTGACACTCACCTTCTTCTCAGTGCTCTCCCATAATCTCATCCTTCTGTTAGAGCCCAAGATGTCATTCTTGGGCCTGAGCAGCTAATTGCCAGGCCCAAATACTGTCACATAGGAGAGAGGAGCAGGTCATTAACCCTAAAAAAAAGCGCAGTGCATGTAAATTAGAAAGTGACTATAGATCAGGGCTCAAAATTTCAAGTCCTGAGCTACTAGCCAGGCCTCAAGAGTTACTCGCCACCAGTTGCCCCACCTAATTCATACACATGCGCCGAATTGCACCCGTAAACACGCCCTCGTAGATTATCTCATGGAATGACAATGTTTTATGCAAAATCAAGTTACAAAATTAAATATTACCAACAACAACTTTAACAAAATGGGACATGGCACTGGGGGCAGACCAGAGGGACAGGGCATTGGGGGCATACCAGAGGGACAGGGCACTGGGGGCAGACCAGAGGGACAGGACACTAGAACTGGGTCTCTTCCCCATTCTCTTGCTTTCTCCTCTGCAACTCCCATCCATCCTCTCTCTCTCTCCCATTCATCTCATCATCAGGAGCCTGTGTGTGCGGCTCCACGCTTGCATGTCCCCACTTCCCCCTTTTATTCAGGCTGGCAGAGAGGAGAGGAGCTGCAGCACAGCAGGAGGGAGTACAATCCAGCGCTGAGATCCACACAACTGCACAGCCATTGACATCATAGCACAGCGCACACTGACAGCGCACAGCACACATTGAGACCAGTCTGTTCACAGTGCTCAGGCTAAACTGTTGGACACTTACATAGAGCACAAGGAGAAGAAAACTGCACGAACTAGAAGGCTGCCGCTCTCATGTCAGGGCAACTTTCAGTGAGCGCTGCACCGGAGTGGTAATTTTGTCAATCCTCCACCTCACTCATTACTTTCTGCTCTCCAGCTACATTGGTCGGGGCCCCGGGGGAGGGGGGCAGGCTCAGAAAGGTCATACTGTTGGGTCCCATGGCTTAATGAGAATTGTAAGTAGAGCACCTGTGTACTGCTCTGCCTGTGCGCGGCTCACCAGACTACTTTTCCCGACCATGCACCTTTCCTCTTCGGCCGCCAATCTCATCGGGACTCTAAGGCCTTGTACTCACGGCCAGACATGTCCGATGAAAACGGTCTGCAGACCGTTTCCATCGGACATGTATGCCCGGGGACTGCCTGGGGACTTCTGTTCGATGGCCGTACACACCATCGAACAGAGGTCCGCGCGTAAACAATGTCCGCGGTGTTGCCGCGTCGATGACGCGGTGTCGCCGCGACAATGACGCGGCGACGTGGGCGGCCTGCCTTTAAAAGGCTTCCACGCATGCGTCGAAGTCATTCGACGCATGCGAGGGATGGCGGGCGGCAGGACATGTACGGTAGGTCTGTACAGACGACCGTACATGTCCGGGCGGACAGGTTTCCAGCGGACTGTTTTAAAGCAAGTCCAGGAAACAGTTGTCCGCTGGAAACCTGTCCGATCCGCCCGAAAATGGTTCGCTCGGGCCTACACACGGCCAAACATGTCTGCTGAAACTGGTCCGCGGACCAGTTTCAGCAGACATGTTTGGTCGTGAGTACGGGGCCTTAGTGTAGGCACAGATTGGAGGGAGATTGGTCATGCAGCCCTGTCATCACTCGCCCCCAGCTTAAATCCACTCGCCAAATGCTAGTAGGCGAGTGGAAATTTTGAGGGCTGCTATAGATGATATATAAATTGCAACAATACTTGAAAGTGAATCAATTAAACATTGCAAGAAACAATAAAGCAAAAAAAAAAAAACAATTCATTTTTTTAGAAATTTTTCACTTTAAACAGTGTCCATAAATGTCCAAAATCACAAACCTCGAGAACACTGTAAACCACCAGAGAAATTAAAAATTGTGAACATTAATAAAATACAAAGGAGAAGAAGAGTCCCACACTCCATCATGAAGATGGAAAATGGCTACTAGGATAGCCAAGGTGACACCAAACATCCTCACCAAAGGCATACCGAAATGCCAGTGACCTCCTAGTTAGAGTGGTCAATGTACGCTGTGACACAGATCCTGGAGATGACCTCATACAAGTTGAAGACTGGATGATAGGAACTTTTATGGCAGTGACTTTGGCACCTAAAGACCAAGGGATCACCAGACTCCATGATTCATCTCAGGCTTTTTGTGCTAAGCCGGGTACTGGAGGAGTCCCTGTGTAAGCTGTGCCTGTATCGCCATTGCATCCTTTGCCATGGAGTTTTTTTCTATGGTTTAAATGAGTGTACATGGAACACTCTAGCTCAGGGATATGCAATTAGTCCCATCATGCCTCTGCCTCTGGGTCTCATGCTTGTGGCTGTCAGAGTCTTGCTAGGCCTCAAGGGAATTGTAGTTCTGCAACAGCTGGAGGTCCGCTAATTGCATATCCCTGCTCTAGCTAGAAGGTCACTAGCATTTTGGTAAGCTTTTGGTGAGGATGTTTGGTGTCACCTCAGCTATCCTAGGAGTCATTTTCCATCTTTATGACAGAGAATGGAACTCTTCTTCTGCTTTGTATTTTATTAATGTTCACAATTTTTTATTTCTCTGTTCGTTTACATCAGTGTTCTCACAGTTTGTGAATTTGGACATTTGCGGACACTATTTAAAGTGCAAAGTCACTGTTTTTTTTCTTTATTGTTTTTTATTGCCTCTTTAGACTCAGCTTGCTTGCTTGTGCCTTAGGTAATGCTCCTTATATGCTGTCATTACAGAATCAGAAAATGTATTTTACAATAACAATCATAAAATGAAACAGAGTTGTAGATTCCCCCATTAAAAATAAATTCTGTGCCCAACAAAAAAAACACTTAACTAAAAACAGCATACATACCGTAATAAATACATACCATAAGGGGGCCATACACACTATACAATTTTCTTTCGATTTTTTTCCCTTAAAGCTTCATACACACGATCCAACTTTATGGCCATAATTGTCTGATGGACGTGTTGTGTTGGATAATCCGACCGTGTGTATGCTCCATCAGACAATTGTTGGCTGAATTAATGACAACAAAAGTAGGCTGTTCATGCTCACCAACTGTTGGCCAATAAATCTGTTACGTCGGTTTATCCGATCATGTGTACGCAAATTGGTCCAACTAAAATGTGATATACAAACACGCATGCTCAGAACCAATGTTAAACATCAGCCAACAATTATTATTATTATTATTATTTTGGTACTTATATAGCGCCGTCAATTTACACAGTGCTTTACATATACAATGTACATTCACATCAGTCACTACCCTCAAGGAGCTTACAATCTAAGGTCTCTAACTCACATTCATATACTAGGGGCAATTTAGGCAGAAGCCAATTAACCTACCAGCATGTCTTTGGAGTGTGGGAGGAAACCGGAGTACCCGGAGGAAACCCACGCAGGCACAGGGAGAACATGCAAACTCCAAGCAGGTAGTGTCGTGCTCAGGATTCGAACCAGCAACCCTTTTTACTGCTAGGCGAGAGTGCTACTCACTACACCGCCAATAGCAGAAGTTGCCCAAAGGGTGGCAGTAAAGAGCTGAAAAACCATGTGGTTTGGTGAATGTTGGCTGAAAATTTTGTGCGGTGTGTATGCAGAACAAGTTCACGCCCAACGCCCTTCGGACCAAAATCCACGGAAAAGTTGGTTGGAAGTCCGATCGTGTGTACGAGGCTTTAGATTTATCAAAACCACATAATATGAGGTCAAACCTTAACCGTTTCAATCTGTATGCAATCTGGTAGACCCTTGCACTACATGGTTTGGTAAATCTAAAGGAAATCAAACAACAAAAGTTGTATAGTGTTTATCCAGCCTAACTCCCAAAACATTTGTTCCACAAGACCTCTACCGTTCAAGAGCTGCACAGATCAAGGAAATAAGCTATTCAGCAACCTAGAAGTTCAAGATACAATACTTCTACAGTATACCACCTACCAGACAGTAGGAATGTATACAGAGCATTACCAGGATGTGAAGTGGCTTCCAATATATAAATCACTCTCCCAGTTCATCAATACATGGTAGACTAATTCCTGAAATAATCTTCTGTGCAGTTTTTAGTACACTCTCCAGTGCATTTCTGTCATGGATTGTGCATGATCCTTGCCATAAAGAAATGTGATAAGTTATATTCCTCAATAAGTACAGTCTCTGGTGAGCCTTGTCCACCAGATGGGATATATGCCCCGTCCATGACAGGTCCTCCCTAATTATTGTTCCAAGGAAGCGGAACTCCTCAACCCTCTCAACCTCCATCCCATTAATCACCACTGGCTCATAGCTAATCTCCCTTACTTTCCTAAAATCAATAATGATCTCCTTTGTCTTTGCTACATTTGACTGTATGTTCTCTTTGCACCATCCAACTAGACTTTCAATATCCTGGAGACATGCAGATTCGTCACGCCCCTTATTTTCCCCAATAACATGGTGTCTTCTGCAAATTTTAATACAGATTCCACCTGGGAATGAGAAACACAATCCTAAGTGTATGAAGTAAACAGACAGAGGCTTATCCCTGTGGCACCCCTGTACTAAGGGACAGCATTGATGAGTAACAATTACCAACTTTTACCCTCTGCTGCCTATTAGCCAGGAAATCCAAAATCCAGTTACAAAGCATTGGGCTCTTTACCAAAAAGTTCAGCTTAGCAACAAGTTTCACTGTCAAAATTGTGTAAATGCTGAACTATAATCAATAAAGAGCATGCAGGCATAGCTATTTTTATTTTTGAAATGAGACAACCAGGCCTTTTCTTCTCAGAAAATAGGTGCATGAACTCAACCATAACGCTCTCACACACACCCACCCTCCAAACCACATCAAATAGTAGGTAGGGTGAAATAATACTAATACCAGGAGTGCATTACGTATAGAGTGCAGAGTTCGGTAGGGTAACACACAGAGTGCAGAGTTTAGGGTTGCGCTACATACATAGTGCAGAGTTCAGGGGTGCGCTACACACAGAGTGCAGAGCCTTCTTCCACAGCTGCTTACTTCTGCATCCTCCATCCACATCTCACCTTCACCCCTCTTCTTCCCTAGTACTTCCCCGCACACTATAGGTGGCTCTGCCTCGCTCATTTTCAGGAAGATCATCCAGTGGGGGAGTCAACATCTGCTCTGCACCATAGGCACCTACATCTATAATGTCCCCATCCTGCACTCAGTGGGAGCCTCTCAGGAGATCAGATCTATGGGAGCTGTTGGAAGACAAGGTGTCACTTGTAAACACAGAAGCCGGATTTCTGTGTTTACAAGTGATAGTGGTGAGCAGGGAGAGAAGGGCCTCAGCCAAAGGTGGTGGAACTGAGTTCCACCAAGTTCCAGCTGAAAAAAAGCCCTGGAGACAACACACAATGCAAGGCCAATGCAATAGCAATCCTCTGTAGATCTATTTTCCCTTAACTGGTAGCTATCTACCCTGGGGGAATATGCTGTTTAATATGATTAAAGATTCATTTTTCAAAGCACTTCATTATAATGGGAGTCAGGGCCACAGTAGACTGGAAGAAGTCATAGTGCCAACAGTGAACATCCACAACCAAGGGCTCCTGTGGATGTCTTGAAACCTGTGTTCCTCTTATGTTCTTATGACAGTTTTCTTAAAGGTGGTTCCTAAAAGTACAATCGGTTGCATCCAAACCATGCAACATGGCTTGTTTCTAAAACCAGCATATGAAAGGAGTGGGGATTGGGGTGGCGTTGGAAGAGAAGAGACACTGATGTGTACATGGGCCCGGATTCACAAAGCACTTACGCCGACGTATCTCGAGATACGCCGCGTAAGTTTAACTATGCACCGTCGTATCTGTGCGCCGTGCCCACAATCTGAGATACGCCTAAAAATAGGCTTCCTACAACCAACGTAACTTGCCTACGCCGTCGTATCGTGGGCGCATATTTACGCTAGGCGCATTTGCCGCTCCCATTGATTTTCTATGCACATATGCAAATGAGGGAGATACGCCGATTCACGAACGTAGTTGCGCCTGGTGCATAATATACGCGGTTTGCCTAAGTCGTACGTCCGGCGTAAAGTTATTCCCCATATAGGAGGGGCAACTCATGCAAAGGTATGGACCAGGGAACAGAGCCGTCGTATTTTAAGTCGTGAAGTAGTACGTGAATAATGCTGGGCACGTTCACGTTCACGTCATGAACCGTCGTATCTTAGGTAGTAGTTCCAACGTAATTCTGTGCATTCGCACTGGGATGCGTCCACGGGACGGTGCATGCGCCGTTCGTTTTAAGTACTTCTATGGCGCTTGGCCCATCATTTGCATGGGGTCATGCCTAATTAGCATGGCTCACGCCCACTTCCACCCACGCTGGCTTACGCCGAGGAAACCCAGCGTATCTTTAACAGCGAGTTGGAGCGAGTGCTTTGTGAATCCAGTGCTTGCCTCTGTGCGCTGCGCCGGCGTAGCGCAAAAGAGATACGCTACAGCGGCATAAATATGCGCCGATGTATGTGAATCCGGGCCATAGTATTTTGAAGGGTGCTACTAAATATAATGTAGAGTTGACATGGCGTATAAGAAATGGGACACTGAACTGATATACATATAATAGTATGGTATTCTAAGCTAGTAAGTAATAATATGTCACATATGATAGAAAAGAGAGGCTTCAGTACTGCAGTACTCCAGTATAAAAAATATTGAAAAACTTCTTAGGCACTGACATCCAAAAAAGATGGTGAACAGTACATTCAAAGAGTCGTGGCTCAAGCCAACCAGCTGGTATGTGGTGTCAAGAACAATTGCTCCACCCGTTTCCCCATACAAGACATCGACTGGGAACAGAGGCAGTCACTATTGGAGCACCTCCCCTTTTATATTAAGGAAGTTATATATATTGTGTGGTTGCACACTTTTTCTCTTTGAATTTGCTACCTGTGTATGAAATCCCTGGTGTTCCTGCCAATCCCTCTATTTTCTATTAAAACCTGACCACACTAAGCAGGAGAACAAACCGTGGTCAGTTCTCTACCTGTGCTGGGAACTCAGCCTGCTCCACCCAATGATCAGACTTGCCCTGAAACACACCCCCTGCACAGCCATTCATTGGGAAGTTCAGTGTACTGCTGTCTATCCCCCAGAACAGAGGGGATGTGATAATTTATAAAATGTGGAAAAAAGCATTTATAATGTGTTTTTTTTATATCTATACACAAGTGTTTTGCCTTTCATTTCAATTTTAAACTGAATAGGTTGTTTTACGAGGTGATTGTTTACAATCACTTTAGGGAATATAGTCTAGCAATCAGAAAAAAACAGGAGGGTGCATTGTTCTCAAAGTTAACAGGATAAATGGATCCTTATAGAAGCAAACACTTTAAATACCTAGAAATGGGGGCACTAAGGTAAAACAATAATTGTAAAAAATCCAGAGAATTGGAATCTGGAACCCTTCTGACCTACAAAAAAAGCTCTAAAGATAGGGGGCCAGATTCACAAAAGGGATACGACGGCGTTTCTCCTGATACGCCGTCGTATCCCTGTTTCTATCTATGCGACTGATTCATAGAATCAGTTACGCATAGATAGCCATAAGATCCGACAGGTGTAATTGTTTTACACTGTCGGATCTTAAGATGCAATACCGCGGCCGCCGCTGGGGGGAGTTCGCATCGTAAACCAGCGTCGGGTATGCAAATTAGGAGTTACGGTGATTCCCGACGGTTTTTCGCTACGTCGCCGCTAGTCTAGTTTCCCGTCGCAAAGTTAGTCGTTTTTTTTTGTGCCTTAACTTTACACAGCAATCGTATTGCTGTATAAAGTATGGCCGTCGTTCCCGCGTCGAAATTTAAAAAATAACGTTGTTTGTGTAAGCTGTCCGGGAATACGGAATTACGCTACGCGCGTCGCCGTTCGAAAAAATGACGTCACGGCGCACAAAGCACGGCGGGAGTTCGGAAACGGAGCATGCGCGGTAGGTCCGGCGCGGGAGCGCGCCTAATTTAAATGGCATACGCCCATTTAAATTGGACCGCCTTGCGCCGGAGGCCACCGGCGTAGGTTTTCATCGCAAGTGCTTGGTGAATCAGGCACTTGCGATGAAAAATTGCGGCGGTGTAACGTATCTACGATACGTTACGCCGCCGCTCTTCTATGTGAATCTGGCCCAGGGAAACTACCTCAGAAGAAGCTGCAAGCAAAATCTGGATGTGGAATAACAGCTATTAGTTCTGTGACTAGAGAAGGATGCAGATCCCTGCTTCCCTAGTCACTCCTTGAGAAATGGGGGCAATGAATGAGGAGGGCTGAGACAATTCTGTCTCATCTAAGAATCTCCTACAGGGAAGAGAACTTATAGAGCCAGAAGCTGAAAAAAAGATGCTTGCACTCACAAAGTAATTGCAGGAGATGTTCTTTGAGTGTATCATCAACATTCAAAGAACACAATCAAAGTGCTCTATGCATAAGGACAGACATCATAGCCATGCTAGACATTAATTTAGATGCATCTAAAAAGGCCCATTAGCCAAATATCAAGTTATGATGCAATTGTTTCACAATCTGTGTGACAGTGTTGCGCCTTGTCAGAAGGGTTAGATGTCATGAAACAATTTGAATTGCTATTTTTGGATAAAAAATATATTTTTGAATATGATAATAAACCCTTATGCCGCGTACACACGACCGTTTTTCGGGTTCTAAAAAATGAAGTTTTTTTTTTATGTCATTAAAAACGATCGTGTGTGGGCTTCAGAGCATTTTTCACGATCTAAAAAATGGGCAATTTTTTTTTTCGAACATGCTCTATTTTTTAACGACGTTTTTAACATTGTCGTTTTTAAGGTTGAAAAAATGGTCGTGTGTGGGCTTTAACGACGTGAAAAAAAACTGTGCATGCTCAGAAGCAAGTTATGAGACGGGAGCGCTCGTTCTGGTAAAACTACCGTTCGTAATGGAGTAAGCACATTCATCACGCTGTAACAGACAGAAAAGTGCGAATCGTGTTTTACTAACACAAAATCAGCTAAAGCAGCCCAAAGGGTGGCGCCATCCGAATGGAACTTCCCCTTTATAGTGCCGTTGTTGGTGTTGTATGTCACCGCGCTTTGCTAGAGCATTTTTTTTTCACGATCGTGTGTAGGCAAGGCCGTTTAATGTTTTGTTTTTTCAAGACCCTTAAAAACTTAATTTTTTAGAATCCGAAAAACGGACGTGTGTACGCGGCATTAGAGGTTCCATTCACTCAACATTTAGTATCAAGTAAAAAATCCCCATGTATGGGTGGAAGCATAAAGCAGGATTTTAAATCTACCCCAAGGGTAAATTTTGAACAAACACAGTAATTCAAAAAAACATAATTTATTGTGTGTATATATATATATATATATATATATATATATATACACACACACACAGTATCTCACAAAAGTGAGTACACCCCCTCACATTTTTGTAAATATTTTATTATATCTTTTCATGTTTCAACACTGAAGAAATTACACTTTGCTACAATGTAGTGGGTGTGCAGCTTGTATAACAGTGTACATTTCCCCTCAAAATAACTAAACACACAGCCATTAATGTCTAAACCGCTGGAAACAGACGTGAGTACACTCCTAAGTGAAAATGTCCAAATTGGGCCCAATTAGCCATTTTCCCTCCCCGGTGTCATGTGACTCGTTAGTGTTACAAGGTCTTAGGTGTGAATGGGGAGCAGGGGTGTTAAATGTTGGTGTTATCGCTCTCACTATCAAACTGGTCACTGTAAGTTCAACATCATGGCAAAGAACTCTCTGAGGATCTGAAAAAATAATTGTTGCTCTAAATAAAGATGGCCTAGGCTCAGTGGCGTAGCGTGGGTTGTCAGCACCCGGGGCAAGACAAGTAATTTCCGCCCCCCCCCCCCCCCTAACCTGCAGACTTAGACACTTCCAACAATACAATAGTTCTGACCAACCTGATTACTTTACTGACCATTACACACTACACTGACCACCATACTATACTGTCCACTACATTGAGAACTACACTGACCACTATACTGAACACTACACTGACCACTATACTATACTGTCCACTACACTGAGAACTACACTACACTACACTGACCACTACACTGTCCACTACACTAACCACTACACGGACCACTACACTACACTGACCACTACACTATACTATCCACTACACTAACCACTACACGGACCACTACACTACACTGACCACTACACTATACTGTCCACTACACTGACCACCACACTACACTGACCACTACACTACACTGACCACTATACTATACTGTCCACTACACTGAGAACTACACTACACCAACCACTATACATTCCACTACACTACACTGACCACTATACTGACAGATGTCCCCCTGCCAATTTGGAAATACTTAACAAATAAGACTGCAAAATCGGTGAAGTGTATTTCCCTTTTTCTATGATTACTGTAATTTTCATCCTCTTCATAGAAAACTCCCATCAATGTTAAAAAAATTGGTGCAGGATTCCCCTTAATATTCATACCAGACCCAAAGTGCCTTTTAATGGACAGGGGGGAGAAACCCATGCCATTTTTTTCAATGAGTTTTATCTGTATTGCTGAGACCCGACAATTCATTACAGCCGTGATCAGTTTTAAATGACTTTTTTCCTTTAGAAATGTAATTTTGCTGCGGGACTAACATGAGAAAAATGTGCCACTTTACAGGCATACTATGGACACCCCCCAGGTACGAAATTTAAAGGAATATTACATTTTTATTGTTTCACTTTAAGCATTATTAAAATCACTGCTCCCGAAAAAAATAGAATTTTTAAAACTTTTTTTTGCATTGAAACATTTCCCCTGGGGCAGGACCCGGGTCCCCAAACACTTTTTATGACAATACCATGCATATAAGCCTTTAAAAGTCTATGGGAGATTAACATGAAAAATCAAAAGCGCTAATTTTAAACAGTGTTCCGCGGCTTTCGAATTTGCCGTGAACACTGCATAAAGTTCACTATTCTGAAAACAGGCGAACACCAGATGTTCGAGTCAAATTTACGTTCGACTCGAACATCTGGCTCATCCCTATTCAGGAACCAATGCTTTATAGGAAACATAGAAGCGACAGCAAGAGCTGGAAGATCATGTCTCGGGGTGACCTCTCTTTCAAAAGAAGCCCACAGTTTGTCCTCTGCAGGGGAGAACCAACCGCGGGCTTGGTAATATGCAGATATTAGGAAGGCCTAGTCCCCCTATATCTCTAAAGGACAATTACTTTTAGACACACATACAAGGCAGCCAGTTTAATGGCTGCAGCTTTATTAATATTGCTGATAACATCACAAAAGCATATGGTTAGGTCATATGGTAATCACAAATGGCTTTACATTCTTAAGGCTTTATGATGCAGGTTATATGTGGAGACTGAATCCTGATGTACTTGTCTGTTGTCAGTGTTCTGTTATATTATGATGAGCTTTAAGCATATCGTGAGCCCAAGTAATAATAGTAGTAGACAATTCCTTTTGATTGTGTCTGGATGATGTATGCTATCCAGTCCATCTTAAAATGTATGCAATTCTGATGACAATCTCCTAGTGGCAGGTTGGTTGTAAGATACAGATCTTGAAGAATTGATTACCTGCTCTCTGTATCACAGTGTTATTTTTAAGTGTTACTTCATGCAGAAAATGATAAATGAAAAAGACTTATATTTACATGCTCTACAATCAAAGAGTATTTTTTTTTAAATCTTTTTTACCTCATGCTCTTATAAATCCAGGATCAATGTACTTGTTCCCATGATAAGTGCATAAGTAAAAACAGTCCTGCTGGTTCAGGGGACAGGCTTTATGAGCGAGGGTTGGGTTTACCAAGATAGGAGTGAAGCAACCTATTCTGCCCCAAAGTAGGGTGACCAGACATCCCCGTTTTCCAGGGACAGTCCCCGGATTGAGTACACTGTCCCTGGACCAAGTCTGTCCCTGGTTTTGTCCCCGGATTGGAATTGAACAGGGTCTGTGGCAATTTCAAAGACAGTCAGTGCAGAATTAATTAAAAAAAATCTTAATTACACACCTCTGCTCCACCACTCCTACTAGCTTAGGGGTTCTATTTTTTTCCCATTATCTGTGCCCCTTTCTGATGATCATGTGCTGGTTGAAGCGGAGGGAATATTTCTTCAGTTTCGGGTGCATACCCATTCAGCTCCGCTCGCATGTTCTTCTGCCGTGGCTCAAGTCCTGGCCAGCCGCCTGCCTACTTATCTCCTTGCCTTCCCTGATGGAGTGAACTTCCTCCGTTCCCCACCCAGTAGTAGCTGGGACCCGGAGCGTAAGACTTGACAGGCTGTGAGGCGGGAGGCGGCGGTGACGGACAGAGAGTCGCTGATTGCCGCCATTACTAGTAAAAAAAATATGTCCCCCGATTTCATTTAAAAAATCTGGTCACCTTACACTAAAGGGCAAATAGATCCCTTACTAGAACTTTATTTACTGATAGAGATGACCTTTTTCAGTTTTTAGATTTCCAATTTAAATTTGTTTGCCCTCTGCCAGAAAGTTGTCAATGGGAAGAAGGTTTACCTTCCAACATGTCAATGATCCAAAAAAACACACAGCAAAAATGACCACAAATTGGTTGAAGGAGAAAAAGGTGAATTTCCTTGCATGACCTAGTCAGAGCTCAGACGCTCTGAGCTTAAACCCAGTTGAAAATCTGTGGAATGACTTGAAGACTGCAGTCCATACACATTCGCTATCAAATTTAACTGAACGTGAGCAGTTCTGCAAAAGAAGAGAATGGAAATTGCAAAGTCTAGATGTGCAAAGTTAGTATAGACATATGCCAACAGACTAAAGCAGGGGTTGGGAACCTATGGCTCGCGAGCCAGATGTGGCTCTTTTGATGGCTGTATCTAGGCTCTCGCCTTTCAATGGATTGAGCCTATAGGAAAGGCCACAGCTTCGGCCTAGCTCCGGAGCGGTGGCCATCTTGGTACACCTGGTAGCCTAGGTGAGCGGCGCGCTGACGTCATCATCCCCTGCCTCAACTGCTCATGGATCTGCCTGCTTGTGTAGTGGTAAGCAAGCAGACAATCGTATATACAGTGGGGGAGATGTGGATAGTACAGTGGGGGAGATGTGGATAGTACAGTGGGGGAGATGTGGATATTAAAGTGGGGGGAGATGTGGGGAGATGTGGATATTACAGTGGGGGGAGATGTGGATATTCTAGTTTTAAACATATTGTATGGCTCTCACAGAATTACATTTTAAAATATGTGGCATTCATGGCTCTCTCAGCCAAAAAGGTTCCGGGCCCTGGCACTAAAGGCTGTAATAAAAGCAAAAGGTGGTTCTAAAAAAATACTGGCACAAGGGGGGTGATCCCTTATCCAACTCAGTGATTTTACTTTTGATATTTTTTTCTGACATGTTGGTGTTATATCTTTCACTTGGCTGTTATAAATTGCACTGAATAAATACAGCGAGATAAAACAAAAACGGTGCCTGTCTTCATTTCATTGGTATAATGTATGGCCAGAATTAAATATTAAATTGAATATCATAATAACGATTAAACAGCTGCATTCATTTGTGTCTTTTAGATCTGCTTGGAATTCAGCTTTTAGGCAGAAGTAACTTTTAAAGAAGTATGTGGTTGTAATGGTCAATACGCTATTTGGGAGTCCAAACTACAAAACATAACACTGACATTTAGATTCAGTTAATTTCAGATTGGTTCATCTAAAATGCAGTCAGAATCTAACATTAAACATACATTTTGGGGATCAATTCTAGCATATTTGAGCTAAGCAGCACAGTAAATATTAATGCAAGCACTAGGCCATACATTCACATTATTGCTGACTGCATCCCATGAAAGGCAAGAGTCCCTTGAATTGCTCCCCTAAATTGAACTTATAGGGGTTATTTACTAAAGAAAAATCCACTTTTCACTACAAGTGCAAACCACAAGTACAAAGTGCTCTTGAAATTGCACTGAAAGTGCACTTGCAAGTGCAGTCCCTGTAGATCCAAAGGGGACATGCAAGGAAAATAAAAAACAACGTTTTAGCTTGCACATGATTGGATGATAAAATCAGCAGAGCTTCCCCTCATTTCAGATCTACCCTTAAAAGATTTACAGCAACTGCACTTCCAAGTGTACTTTCAGTGCATTTTGCCCTTTGCCCTTTGCACTTGTAGAGCAATGTGGATTTGCCTTTTTGTAAATAACCCCCATAGTGTCATTTAACTTTTCTGTACATGCTGAATTACATTCTGTTCATACTCACTCTACACTATAGGATTCATTTCCTGTATTCTGCAAAAAAACCTGGCTGATCGTGCTGTTCATTCTCCCTCCCTCCTTGTGTGTCCCCGCTGAAGCCTGAGATTGTGCAGACCAGCAGTTGCCACGTCTATTGAACATGCTCCAGTTTCAGTTCCCTACTAAGCTGTTCATTGCCTCCTTTTTCATATCTGTGCAGCCCATGTGACTATAGACATATACGCTCCCTATAAACGACAGCCCACTCGTTCCCTCCTCTTCCATGCCCATTACACAGCTAAACACAATGAGAAAAGAAGTAGTGATTGGAAAAACCTTCCCATAGCTCATACCATGTTTTTGCACAAAAAATAATAAGGATTTGAGTTCAAATACATAATTGTATGATGATTTAAAACACGTATTTAACCACTTAAGCACCGGACCATTTTGCTTGCCAAAGACCAGGCCATATATATACACATACAAACACATATTATATACAGGTGTATGCCCGCCCAAGCATATGACCTTCTTTACTTCGTTGCTATGAGCTCTAGCCCCAGATCTTTTGTAGACCTAGCAAAGCCCCTATTTGTCAGTGGTGATAATGTTATGGCTGATCAGTGTATATGTATGTCCTTACCAAGCTGTCTGGCTGTCAATACTGCAGCTTCTATTAATACAGCTTAGTATATCTGTCTGTCCACCTCTGTATGTCATTTTCAGTAAGTGTACCCATCAATGCAAATAACCTTGTCAACATAAATCAGTCTGCATTTCTGTGTCTGTTAAATCCAAATGTTTTTTCTGTCCATTTGTCTCTTGTGTCAAGCAAATCAGTCTACCCGTGCTAAATATGCTGACTCTGTAAGTGCCACCCTTTGCTGCACATTCTCCTATGTTTATCTATCGGTCTGTATCATAAATTAAAAAATAATAAAATAAAAATAAAAAATAATATTCAGCGCTGGAAAATTTAAACTAAAAACCTAATAAGTGCAAGCCAGCACTAAGGACAAATTCATAAAATCCCAAATAAAGCTATATAATATAAAAAGTGCAGCGCAATATAAACAAATAAAGTGAAAGAATACACAATGACTAGTGTATATAATATAGGAGAAACAGTGTCCATGTGAGAAAATCCATAAATAAATGAATAAATAAATAAATCCACAGTCAGTCCAACGAAAAGAAATTCCAGAGTGAAAGTGAACAGATGACACCATATAATATCCACCACCAGTGAAAGATGGCCTCTCACCTCATAGCTTAGACCCTTGCGGATCACAAAGCATATCTGTTTGAATCAACAGCTGACAGCCTCCATAGAAAACGGATGAATGAGCTCAGCACCACGGATCCAGACCCAATGCCTTTCCAACAGGGATACCACCATATAATTGAAAAGAAAGGGAAAAATCTAGTGCTCTCCGATTGGATTTCTTTTATTAAAATCGAGAAAATAAAAAAGTTGCACTCACATGTAGGGACACTCAGTATGCCGAGTGTCAGCGTAACAGCATAAAACAGCATGTAAAACCGTCTGTCTGTACTCTGCGGCGATCGTGGGTCTGTATCATAGCCTATAGCATGTATAGGAAAAAAGTGGAAGACTACTGATCAATATGCAGAAGAATAAATAGGATGCAAGATTGCTAATTGACTGTCAGATTTGAAATCTGTAAAGCCACATACACACTATCAGTTTTCCTGCTGGTTTTCTCTTCAGGTTTACCAAAACCATGTAGTACAAGGACCTGCCTGATTGCATTCAAATTGAAACGCTTAAGGTTTGACTTCATATTAGATGGTTTTGGTAAACCTGAAGAGAAAACCATCAGGAAAACTGATAGTGTGTATGGGGCTTAAGGGTTTTGTCTCCAGTCTTGAGATAGAATTGGCTGAAATGTTTCCGTACTTCTCCCTTGCCTTCCTCTGTATGTGGAAATCATTGATTCCAGGAGTAGGAATCAGTTAGCCCTGGACACTGGTATACTATCCATATTGACTAGGGGATCCATTGCATTTTTTTATTAAAGTATTTCAATTGGACCTCTGTGGTTATTGCTAGATAAATAAATAAAGGTCTTTACACATTGCACAATTAACTAATGACCAACTAACATACAATGGTGAAGATATGGAAATCTCTTAATCAGATCACAGCGACCAAGAGGTAGTCTGCATTTTTGCTTCTCTGTCATGTTTGTTAAAAGGCAAAAAACTGATACTGTTATATATTTTTAAAACAAATTAGGCTCTGATTAGATGTTAGATGAAGTATACACCATGGACCTATATGTTTTGTTAACAACAGCCTTGGATCCATCTATTGCTATGAAAGTTAATCACAGAGCAGATAGACTGATGCAATGCTGGTAGTTGCGAGGTAACGTTATGATCAATAATATATTCACGTTACTTGCCAAATCATAATTAGGGAAATGTCAGCACTAGTTCAGAGATGGAGGGTAAAATGCAAATCGTCAAATTCTGATTTTAAAGTGATACTAAAGGCAAAAGTTTTTGTAGTTTAAAATAAAAAAAGGCTAAACTTACCTGCTCTGTGCAAGGGTATTGCACAAATCAGTCCTTTACCTCCTATCTGGCAGTCCTCCACCTGTGTTGTCCCCGCCTCTTTCTTCTTACAAGTGTCCTCTTAGCAAGCCGCTTTCTATGGGGCATCAATCCAGGCTGTGTGCATCCATAGACATCTACAGCGCTTGTAAGACTCTGTTCATTCATAGTACAAAAAATTAAAACCGCAGGGGTGATCAAATACCACCAAAATAAAGCTCTATTTGTGGGAGAAAAACAACGTCAATTTTGTTTGGGTGCAGTGACGCACGACCGGGAAATTGTTATTTAAACCGACGCAGTGTCGTATCGCAAAAATGTACCTGGTTATTAAGGGGGTAAACCTTTCCGGGCTGAAGTAGTTAAACAGAGACACTGCTATCGTCAAGTTTTGTGGATAAACCTTTTGCCTTCATTTGATTACATTGTCACAGCCTAAAACTAGCACCTACCCACAGTGGCAGCCGCGAACTATCAAAAGGGAAGTTAGATTTTTGTTTCAGCAGCATGGGGTATCTTGCAGAGGAACAGTAATCTACAGACTTCAGCTACGAATCACTTAAAGATTAACTCCACTTTTGTTGAGAAAAAAACATTCCCCTCCGGGTGATCTATGTATATTGCATTTTATCAAACTTTTATCAAACTTTGTTGCAAATTTCTACCTTTTGTTATTCTGAAGGAATAGCTGTTTAGTTTTCTGTGTCCATGTGCTATGTGAATCTGTATGGGAGTGATTTTTTTAATTATCAATTTAGCTGCTGCACTTGCAAGGCTCTAATGAGGAAAATGGCAGGGTCTGCATCCATTTAGATGTGATTTCTCTTTGGGAGTATCTCACCAAAAATTACATTTTTGTTTCAGGGGATGCCCAAAATAGTTCAGTGAGCCAATCACACAAGCAGGAAATTATGTTTCTGGGGGGCGTTCTCTACATATTCTGTGTACAGAACACCTCCAGGTTGCCATATTGAGTTGCATTTTACAGAAATTTATAGCACTGTAGATTGAATATATATATATATATACATACATGTGTACATTTTTTGCAGTTACCCTTTAAAATATCACTAAAGGCAATTTTAGTGAAACATAATGGAGATAGTTTAAAATACCTATTATGGTTTTCACCCTCTCTATTTATCCTGATTACCATTATCATTGAAAGTAAACGCAAAAGAAAATTTCCGTTTGTCTCCAGAAAATTATCAAAGTTGTGGTGACCTGGGGGTCCCCAATGAATCCCCTGAATGTTCAGAGATTTCCTCTCACTGCCTGTTTTGGCTGTAAAGCAGGACGTGAATGTGAATCTCCCCCAAGGGGACACAGATGAAAAAAAAAAAAACGGGGGTTATAACCCTCCCTTAAGCTATTCAAAATTAAAACAAAAAGTTTTGCCTACAGTTCTACTTTAAGTGCCTTATGTGATAAGACAAGTCATCTAGCCATCAATTTATATCACTCAATTGATCACTATTGGAAATAAACTGAATCGAATTACTATGGTTTTCTGCAGTTTTCACAAAATCATTGTTTGGACTGCATTATTAAACAAGGACACTTATATAGCTTACGTACCCAATACACGTTACACTAATACCTGGTCTCCATGTGAATTCTCTCCTGTCTGGGTACCTAGCCAATGGGCACAATTATGCTGCAGCTGCGGCTCCTGGGTGCCTCAAAATTACACATATTTTACTCTGTTGGGCCGTGCGCAAAAGCTCTTGTTATTGCAGTGCTTGCCTTGAATTAACTTTTGCTGTGACTATAACATTTTTAAAACTTTTTCTTTTATATTTTAGGGTTGTACATTGGGATTGATACGTACAAAGGATCAGACAAGACTATAACAAACGGGTTATAAAGGCTTCAACATAACACTGAAAACACTTCAAGTAAGTCATTTTACTTTACAGGTACACAATAGTGCATGCATTAGTGAAATTCCAGGCAAACAACAAAAGTCAGGCAGGTGATACATGTATTTCTTGTTCAACAATGCACTTGGCGGTTTCACCTCACTAGCCGGCTCATTGAACAGTAAATCAACATTCTCATCTATGCACAATGAATAGGTTTACTCAAAATGCTGTATGGCAAAACCTGAAAACAACAAAGTGACCTTTCTGAGTGTAGAAGAGTGTAAACCACAAAAATAGCTGTTTAGAACCGCAAAATTATTTTGCAGGCAAAAAAATACATATGAATTCTAAATATGAATTTAGATGCTTGATGGCTTTAGCAGGGAAGTAAAATGTATTTATACTATATGTATCTCACTTGTGCCCTAGTCCCTATTTAGGGTCAGGGCCTACCAGAGGTTGTTCTGGTAGGCAGGACACTATTTTTGTGTTGATTTTCATGTTGTTTTTGTTTTTGATGTGGTTTGGTAACTCCAGAGTTGTGGGGCTGCGATGGGGGTGAAATTTTAGCCCTCACCCGCCAACCTTTTTATGGGCTGGAGGGAGTGGTCCCATATCTATAGAGCTAGCTACACTTTTAGGAGGTATAAAGTTTCATTTCAGGTATATAGATGATCTTGTATTAATCTGTGACAACAATGTAGATTTGGCCCTTTTGAATGATAATACCTGTAATTTAAGTTTTACTGGTTGGATGCACCACAAGACCATTTCCTTCTTAGAAGTTCAATTGACATCGGTAAATGAGTAGTGACCCAGCTCTATAGGAAACCCTTAGCAGGGAACAGTCTTTTATGTGCCCAGTCGTGCCACCCCAAACATACCATTAGAAACATTCCAGTAAGGCAATTTTTACAGCTTTGTCATATTTGCAGTGAGCCAGCCGACTTTGAACGGGGGTCAGCTCTACTATATCAGAAACTTTTGGACAGGGGTTATCCCAGGTGATCTCTAAACGGGGCATATAATATTGCCAAAGGGAAAGATATAATGGATATACTACAAAGAAGTAATAAACCAAGAGGGAGTAAAACTAGTGAATAGAATTGTCCTTCATTGTTTTTTTCCTACAGCTTTAAACAGATCATGCATATTGTGAATAAGTACTTACCTATTCTGGTTAATGACTCTGTCTGTTTAGAAATATACTGTAAGTTGTAGCATCAATATTGTAGCTAGGAAGGCTCGTTCTTTGGGAAATACGTTGTCACCTAGTCTAAGATTTCTACACCCACACCATAGTGCAGGATTAGAGAAACCCCCTTGGACTTTTTAGGCAGAGATGGTCATAGAAATAGTATTATATTAAAAGGCAATATGATGCCACTTTTATTTGTACAAATCATAAAAACTTGTTTATATATAAACATAGCCTGAAAGGCAAGTAATATAAAACACACAGTACATAAATAGAAAAAATGGTGGTACATCAAAACATATTTCTCAAACCCAACAAAAGGCAAGTATGCCCTGTGCTGCCAAAGACGAGCTGTGGTGAGTCAATAAGGATTTCTTGCATGTAGCCCAACATGTTTCGGAATGAACAATGTGTATTCCTTCATCAGGGAAGATTATGTCTGGGTGACTTTAGTTCTCATTGTCTTAAATGTAAACATAATCACATGATAATCACTCTGTAAAGCACAATGTGAACATAACAAGCAATATAGGAGAATCATTTTGTATATACAGTATATATGTAGTTATTCTGATATTTACATGATGATCCACAATACAATAACAGAAAAACAAACACAACAGATAAAATCAATAAGGACTCCCAAGGTGACTGAATCAGTCCACAAAGCAGCAGGCAGATGGGTGTGTATCCCTGGGTGAGCAACCTACAAACATCCACAAGAAGCAGTTTAGCCCCCGTCCAATGCAAACCCCCCTTCAGGGTACCCCCCCTTCAGTGCAGACCCCCACCTTCAGTTTTGCCCTCGTTCAGTGCAGATCCCCCCTTCAGTGCAGACCCCCACCTTCAGTTTAGCCCCCCTTGACTGCAGACCCCCAACTTCAGTTTAACCCCCTGTTCAGTGCAGACCCCCCCTTCAGGGTACCTTCCTTCAGTGAAGACCCCCACCCCATGTGTTGCATGCTAGTCTCATATTGAAAATAAGGAGTTTACTAAAGTGACGAAAATTCTCATAAGTCAGAATAAAAATTTGTAAGTGACGTAATGTGCTGTAATGTATTTGTATTGTATTTTGAACAACAACTGTACTGATTAAATAAAAATCTGTGGGGGATGGTTGGTGCAACAGTGTGTCACCCTGCACACCCGCGCACCCCCTCCCCTTCCATTGATTCGCCACTATAGCTCTGCTCGCCCCTGCAGTCTGCCTGCCATCAGTACAACTGTACTGATTAAATAAAAATCGTACAATCTGGTATTGTACAAGAGCATTTTTCATGCTTGTCCCATCAGGTAATGTCGAATGAACTGTAGTGATCGGCTCTCGAAAGCTGTGTACTAATGATCAGATTATCGTATGATCGATTCGAAAGAGGTATTTTTCCATGCGATTTTCTGATTGTGTGTATGGGCCACTAGTGTTAGGATGCCTCAACAAAGCAATGGCAGGCTGACAGTGGCTGTAACTATGTGTCAGTGTTTGTCTGTAATTGCACAGCATTTACCTGTGATTAGGGACAGATGATCACTTCTGGATGCAAGCTGCTTGCATTCAGGGGTGATCATCGCAGGTACGGCCACTCTCAGCCGTCATTGCTTTGTGCAGACTTCCTGGGGGAGATTCAGAAAGAGATACAACGGCGTATCTCCTGATACGCCATCGTATCTCTGAGATCCGACGGTCGGATCTATGCGACTGATTCATAAGAATCAGTTACGCATTGATCTCCCTTAGATCCGACAGGTGTAAGTGACTTACACCGACGGATCTTAGGCTGCAAATTCCCGCCGGCCGCTAGGTGACGCTTTGGTTTTTATACGCGATAAATATGTAAATTCCGAATTTCTGCCGATTCAGAAACGAACGCCCGCCCGTCGCCTTTTTTTTACGTTGTTTGCGTTCGGCTTTTTCCGGCGTATACTTACCCCTGCTATATGCGGCGTATCCAATGTTAAGTATGGCCGTCGTTCCCGCGCCGAGTTTTGAATTTTTACGTCGTTTGCGTAAGTCGGTCGCGAATACGGATGGAAGTAATTTACGTTCACGCCGAAAACAATGACGTTCTAGCGACGTCATTTGGAGCATGCGCACTGGGAAGAATCGCGGCAGGCGCAGTACGATCGGCGCGGGGACGCGCCTGATTAAAATAATACACTCCCCCTAGCCGCGGAATTTGAATTCCGCCGGGGGAGTTACGATCCGCCGGCGCAAGTTTCGAGGTAAGTGCTTTCTGAATACAGCACTTGCCTCAAAAAATTGCGCTGGCGGATCGTAAATAAGATAGATTACGCGGATCTAAAGATCCGCTGATCTATCTGAATCTACCCCCCTGTTCTCACCTAGGCTCCCAGGCACAGTTTTTCACAACATACTTGCTGCACCACGACTGATTTGGCAGTGTGAATGAGGCCTTAAATCTCCAGGAACTGGAAGTGATGAATTGAATTCTATATGTGTAAACAACCACATATTATGTTGCTTAGAAGTAAATAAAGGGTGTAAAGGAATTTTCACTAATGTGGTTTTAAAAGTGAATGAACTTAAGATTTTATATATTTTCCAAATCTGCCTTAAAGTGGGAGAAAGGGAGCAACTATAAAAAGTAATGAGTGTGATAATGGTTTTGTTTTCTTTTAAGTGTGTATTGAATTATTTAAAACAGATATAACAAACAGCGGCTGTGTGCAGCTGAGGATGCTGTCCTGATTATGGCATGCTCAGGGTGCTCGTGGATGAGTTGACAAATGATAAACACAATCATCCTGGCAAAAATGGGATGATTGCAAGGTCTGTGCACCCTGGGGCTACTCATTTATCTCCCGGTCTTGCTTAATAGAACTGAAAACTATATAACTGAACAGAAGGTAAATGAATACGTGCATTTTAGCCCTTCTGTCTCTGTTGTTTTAAAGCTTTCAATATCCAGAATTTTCTATATTAACAGTAGACTGTCAATTATCTACCAGATGTAGACACGTTGCCACAGTATACCAGCCAACAGTAGGACAAGCAGAATTCAGGGAAGTATTCTCATATCATCCCTGTTCTATAGTCACTAACAGGCAGCATCTTTAGCTGTGGGCACAGTTATTGACAGATGTAGAGAATGATCAACAGGGACATACTGTAAATCTGCAGGGTATTTCTATGGCAGTTCAAGTCAAACTGGGACTTTTCGTTTTACATGTCTAAAAAGGGATGCTAGCGTGGCGGTACTACACGCAGTAGTAAGTAACTAAGTAAGCACATGTCGCAGGCCAATCCAGAGACCGTTAATCAAGGTGGCAGGCAAAAGTGTTAGGCCCAGATTCACGTAGATGGGCCCAAACTTGAGCGGGCGTAACGTATCTCATTTACGTTACGCCGCCGCAAGTTTTTCAGGCAAGTGCTTTATTCACAAAGCACTTGCCTGTAAAGTTGCGGCGGCGTAGCGTAAATCACCCGGCGGAATTCAAATTCGGCAGGTAGGGGGCGTGTTTCATTGAAATGAAGCGCGTCCCCGCGCCGAACGAACAGCGCATGCGCCGTCCCTAAAATATTCCAGCGTGCATTGCTCTAAATGACGTCGCAAGGACGTCATTGGTTTTGACGTGGATGTAAATTACGTCCAGCACCATTCACGGACTATTTACCCAAACAACGTAATTTTATAAATTTTCGACGCGGGAACGATGGCCATACTTAACATTGACTGCACCTCATAGACCCAGGGGCAACTTTACGCCGGGAAAAGCCTAACGTAAACGTTGTAACTTTACTGCGTCGGACACGCGTACGTTCGGGAATTTGCGTATCTCGCTAATTTGCATACTCGACGCGGATTTCGACGGAAGCGCCACCTAGCGGGCAAAAAAAAAATGCAGTTAAGATCCGACAGCGTAAGAGACTTACGCCTGTCGGATCTAATGGATATCTATGCGTAACTGATTCTAAGAATCAGTCGCATAGATACGACAGCGCTAGGCAGAGATACGACGGCGTATCTGGAGATGCGCCGTCGTATCTCTTTTGAGAATCTGGGCCTGAGTCTCCAATGTACCTTGACAGTTACTGCGCTGTATGGCCCAGATTCTCAAAAGAGATACGACGGCGCATCTCCAGATACGCCATCGTATCTCTGCCTAGCGCCGTCGTATCTATGCGACTGATTCTTAGAGTTCTGCAAGCACGTGAGTGCTATAGGAATAAGTGTAGCTGTATATAGAGAGATTGTCCCTGAAGCTTGTTATTGAAGTCAAGTGGGCATCCCATAACCTCCCATCCCTATCCAAGTTATCATCCCTCTAATAAATAACATGTAGCGCCTGTGTACTGTGTACTTTTTAGTACAGGTGCTATGTTAAATTTAGTAGGATGAGATAGTTATTTGCTCTCATCAGAGTTGATCTGTTTAAATTTTGGCTGTCGCCAGCCCTGGACTGTCCTGTGGGTCATTCTGTACTCCAGAGATGTAGTTCCATCTCTGGGTGGCAGGTGGCGCCAGAGGGGTCCAGGCGGAGCCGCTCTTCCCCAGCAGCCAATTAGAGGAGTTTTCCCTCGCGGGGCATGCTGGGGAGGGGTATTTCTGTGGCGGAGGCCGTGGGACGGGGTTCTTCGCGGGTTCCTGGTTCCAGATGCGGCACCCCCCTTTAGGGTGTGCGCACGTCACGGGTCCCGGCGATATGGCCTACCAGGCCGGGGCGCACGTGCTACGCGGAGTTCCTGACTCTGGGCCCTCATTGCCCGGAGCAACTGATGCTGCCAAGGGGCCCCAGTGACTTACTGGGTCCCCCATCTCTATTGAGAGGATCCCAAGCGAGTTGTGCTGTTCGGTGGGGGATCGGTCTGAGGAAAACCCGGAGTCGGGTGATCCAATAGGGCTTGAATGATCCATCGGGGATCTGGGTGACCGGACACTGACAGCTTGTATGCTGCAAACTGTCAGTCGGTGACCCCAAGCTAAGAAGTCCACCTGAGAAAAGATTCAGGCGAGTTATAGTCTGGGAGGATTCGCTCTACTATCTCATGTTCTTGTGTACTAGGCCTGTGGCAGAGGTCTCACTACCAATCCAAATTCTATTAGAGCCAAGTTGGTGGCAGAGACTTTTTCCTTCCCAGAAGTTAAAAATGGCGCTTTGGCTGCCAGGCCTGTGAGAGGGGTCTGTCCAGGGGCACTTTACCCACTCCGGCTGGAGTGGCGACGAAACAAACATAATTATTGGAGGCAGGACTGCTTCTTCTATCCATAGCCTGAATCTGCAAAGTTTATTCTCCTTTCACCAACCTATACTGTCTACCTCAAGTTGACTGTTGGTCGTGTTGGACCAGAAATAATAGCATTGAAAACGTCAACCAACTGTCTGGGCATTCCGTCACTGCTCTCACCACCATCACCACCCCTAGACACATCACAGAGGTAACTTAATTATGCCGTCGCAAATCTAACCAGCGGCTCCTGAGGGGGTAGCGCTACAAACAAAAAACAAATGCACGGACTGTTCCCTGACTCTGGAGCACCTGTGAAGATTTGGTGTGTCTGGCTATGCACGGTGGGGGATACCAGGGTGTACTGTATTACAGCTTTTGAGATTATGAAGAATTCTTGCTATAGCAGACCACCAACTATTATTGGATCATGGGGAAAGGGGATCCAGTATGTGATCCCCGCCCCCCCATGATGACTCCTCAATGGTGTGCAACAACCAGCTCCTGCAATACTGTATGCACAGTGAGTTACAGCTAAGGAGAATAATTTCTCTTTCATTAATCCATGGAAGTTAAAGGCAAAGAACCTTGCTGTGAAGATGAATGTCATTTTTGATAAGTGGAGAACTTGATGAATTGAAGTATTATGACAGACTTTCATTACAGAAGGTGGTATGGTCTTGAGTTATCTCTATACTAATCAGCATAACAACTTCTATCTTATTCCAAACAATGCTTTCTTCTAAAACAATGTAGAAATACAAACATGAATTAATAGGGGCCTGTTCACACCACTCCTCTAAAAAATGCACTTGTGTTTTCCTTAAAGTGCATGATGCATGTTTTAGCGTGTATATATATAGACATTAGTACAAAAATCATGTCAAATCCATGTAAGTCATCATAAAAAAAATATAAAAATACAAAAAGATTTTTGAACATGGTAAAGACAGGGCAGGGTGCAAATACATCAATCAGCCTAATTAGGATAATTGTTCTTCCTAACTCAAGTGCTAATCACCTATCAGTTTGGCTTATACAGTACTTATGATTAGTAATTTGCATAGTTTAAATAAAGGTTATTGTTCCAAAATTGATTTTTCTTTGCGTGACTTTTTTTTGGGTTGGGGGGCATGGAGGGGACAGGCATACGGGAAAAAATTAGTTCTTTACGAATTTGTGAGTCATTCTTGTGCAGCAGCCATGCTTATCTTTTCTGTATCGTTCCAATTTTAGTATATGTACTGCCATTGGAAGGACTTGTAATGTTTAATGCAGCACAGGGTTTATGTGAATTTTCTTTCCTGATGCCAATATGGCAGCATACTAGTGTTAGAGCTCTGCCTCTTGACCACTCCCTCAGGACCAGTGAATAGCATAAAAAAGGCATAGTTAGCCACCCCCTCCCCCTATTCTTCATTTTTTCCTCATACCTCAACTCACCAGTGATGGCGCAACCTCTGCCTCTGTGCAGCATCCGGCTGGGTTGAGCCTCTACCAGAACCCTGTTCCTGAGTCCTGGATTGTGCCATCCATCCATCCCAGTGGGGATTTCTCCCCAAAAAGTGCAGTTAGACCTCCATCTTTGAGGTCCTACCTGGTTGTTAAAGGGGTTGTAAAGGTTCATGTCTTTTCACCTTAATGCATCCTATGCATTAAGGTGAAAAAACATCCGACAATACCGCCCCCCCCCCATTTTACATACCTGAGACCGTTCACCTGCTGCGTTCACCCCCGACGTCCTCTTCGCCGCTCAGCCTGGCCGTTGATTGGCTAGAGTGGATGGATTGAAAGCAGCGCAGGCATTGGCTCGCGCTGCTGTCAATCACATCCAATGACGCAACGTCCTGGGAGGCGGGGCCGAGTGATACAGTTAGCGGCTATAGCCACCGGCTGTATCACGGGAGCGCGCCCGCAAGAACTAACCACAATGCGAGAGAGAGCTCCCATGAAGGTGGTTAGTTCTTGCAGGGAGGAGCAAAGACAGCCGCTAAGGGACCCCAGAAGACCAGGTTAGGGGCCACTCTGTGCAAAATGAGTTGCACAGTGGAGGTAAGTATAACATGTTTGTTATTTTAAAAAAAATAGTTGCCTTTACGACCCCTTTAAATGGCTTGTGAGTGGGATGCGCACTCAGGTGTGGAGTGTTGTATATTCACACTAAATTGCTGGATTTGGGTCACACATACATTTATTGATGGACAGTTTTGCACTGTGCACTTCTTTCTCTTTAAAGGAGTTGAAAAGGCAGAAAGTTTTTCTCTTTCGTTCATGGATGGACACAGCCTTAATCTTGACTTAGTGGGTATTAGCCTTCCTTTGTGAGTTGACTAGGCAGAAACTTATATATAAAAGTTTAACTTATCATACACCCTATAGCCCCGCCCAGGGGGCGGGCCCTCTGCGTATAACCCCTCTCTCTGCATCTCGCAGATCAGTTTTTTTCTGTCTAGTTTCAGGAGAAGACATGGCTCCCTTCAGGCCCATGGCTTGAAGGCTGTTAGTTCAAGATTCTGTATTTTTATTTTTTATTTTTTTCCTGCGATCTTCGATCAACTGCCGATTGGGTGACAGGCTGGATTCTAGATCCTTGTATTCTTCCCAGTTTCGGCCATCGAGCGTGTGCCGACCGTAGCTGCGCGCTGGGTTGTCCACGACATGCCCGTCGCTCTACGGGTGGCCGGTGAGCTATGGGCTCCAGGGCTTGCATAAAGACCGGTCTACAGCACCGAGTCGCAGTAGCCTGTCCAACAGTCATCTCCATTACCATGCGGAAGATGCACTATCCAATAGACTGTTCTGTTTTGTATCGTTCCATAGGTTCGTTTCCGTTCGTTTTTCGTAAGACGCCCGTTTTCCTGTTCGTTCCCGTTCGTTTTTCGTACAACGAGATTTTTTCGTATTCCAATCGTTTCGTATTTTCGTTACCGTTTTATTTTCGTACATGCGGGATGGTTCATTATTCTGATTAATTCATGTTCGTTACTTGTTAGACAATAATTTTCGTGAATTTTCGTCAATGATTTGCATTTTGTGTTTTGGATTCCTTTTTCTGTTCGTGTTTTCGGTCGTGTGTTCATGTGACATCTATGACAATTTGTTGTGGATGTCATGTGGGCATGCGACTGAAGATACGAACAGAAAAAGGATTTTCGTCATTTTGTACTTTCGTAAATATATCGCGGGATTCGCGGCACTTTCAACACGCGGCTCATTCATATTAACGATTGTTAAGCCCCATACACTTGGTCAGACTTTTTTTAACAACAAACATAAAAATGATCGTTTTCCGTTCGTTCTCAGAAAATTTGTTAATTTTAAAACTCCATCAGAAAACCATTTTTGGGTTCAAAAGTCTGGCCAACTGATCTCCCTTGAGATGAAAATCCACAGAAAAGTTTATTTGGCTTTACTGTACTACTCAGCACAAAAGAGAAGCTGCTTCACTAACTACACTCACTGCCCATTCAAAAAAACGAAAATTACATCTGTGGCAAGGGATTTGCATTCTGTGTTTTGGGTCCTTTTTCTTTTGGTGTTTTCGGTTGTGTGTTCGTGTGACATCTGTGGCAAAAGATTTGCATTCTGTTGAATCCAAAATACAAACAGAAAAAAGGAATTCAAAATACAGGGTGCGGGTCTTTTGTTGTGGATGTCGTGTGAGCATACGACTGAGGGTGCGAACAGAGAGGGGATTCAAACAAGATACAGAGTGCAAATCTTTTGTTGTGGATGTCGTGTGAACATACGGCTGAGGATACGAGCAGAGAGGGGATTCAACCAGGATACAGAATGCAAATTTGTTGTTGTAGGTGTCATGTGGACATGCGGCTGAGGATACGAGCAGAGAGGGGATTCAAACAGGATACAGAATGCAAATCTTTTGTTATAGATGTCATTTTTGTTCTTTTGCCATTTTCGTTTTGTCGTATTTTCGTCAGATCGTTCGTTCGTATTTGCGGTTGTTCGTTATGCGGCTCATTCGTAATCCCGTCGTTTTCGTATTTTGGTGCTTTCATTTTTTCGTATGTACACATTATTCTGCGGGTACGAAAATGAAAATTTTCGTACGAACGGGAATGCACATATCTACTATCCAAGATGCTCAAGGAAAAAAAACACAGGAGGGTAAGTACTACTACCTTGCTTCGGCAAGAAAACAGAGCTGGGCATCCCTGGAGAGGTTTGGCTGAAAACTAATAGATTGGGCTTTGAAGGCACACGGTACAAATATTATGAAAAAACTAGAAAGATTTATTGGTATAGAAATATCATAAAAGTAGTTATAAACATAAAATCACAAAGGAAATGAAATGAATAGCTGATTGCCACACAGGTTGTCACAATGGTTATATAATTCCAACATAAAAGAGCTTAAATATAAAGCATAATCATGAACTTGGTTGCATAGTGTATAACCCGAGTGGTGATCTAGAGGAGGTAGGAGGACTTGCTCTACATGTTGCGCGCTTGTGAATAGTGCTTCCTCAGGAGCATAAATATTTCAATGAAAAAAGGGCCGCGTTGGGGATAGACAATGGTCGGTCGCATGTTAGCCAAACATTGGCTGTGATTCAAAAGAACACTAATCCAGCTGGTTAGGGGGATAATATCATTAAAACGAAAGCAAAATTGCATAAGATGGTAGGGCAGTCAGTTGCTGGTAAGCAACAAAACAAAAACCTGTTCAGGGGTATATTCACGTGATAGGCTGTATGCTGGGTAGAGAAGGCCGGACGCCAGTGGGCAGATGGGTAAATCTGACTCACCGGTAGCCAGCCTGGAGATCCTCAGTCCATAGAAATGGAAAAGGTTGCAGGCAATGGTATAAAATGGTCCTTAGAGCCCAAAGTTTATCTAGATGCCCGTGTGATGTCCCCCTGGTTTGTGGATGACGCTGGATTAGTGTTCTTTTGAATCACAGCCAATGTTAGGCTAACATAAGACCGACCGTTGTCTATCCCCAATGCAGCCCTTTTTTCATTGAAATATTTATGCTCCTGAGGAAGCGCTATTCACAAGCGCGCAACATGTAGAGCAAGTCCAACATGTAGAGACAAGCTCTGTTCATTCATTTGGTTGGACTGTCGGATAAGCTGACGTGGGCGATGGAATGGGGAGATCGTAAACGGTGGTGACCGTTACACTTTACAACTCCTTTAAGGCTGTGTCCGTCCATGAACGAAAGAGAAAATAGGATTTTATACTCACCGTAAAATCTCTTTCTCTGAGTTCATGGACAGACACAGCACCCTCCCTTCCTTTTTATGTTTGTACTACTTTTTGACGAACTGATCTGCGAGATGCAGAGAGAGGGGTTATACCCAGAGGGCCCACCCCCTGGGCGGGGCTATAGGGTGTATGATAAGTTAACCTTTTATATATAAGTTTCTGCCTAGTCAACTCCTAAAGTAAGGCTGATACCCACTAAGTCAAGATTAAGGCTGTGTCCGTCCATGAACTCAGAGAAAGAGATTTTACGGTGAGCAGAAAATCCTATTTTTATCTTAATGCATTCTATGCATTAAGATAAAGAGCCTTCTGCGTGTAGCAGCCTCCCTAGCACCCCCTAATACTTATCTGAGCCCCATCTCTAGCCAGCAATGTCCATGAGTCCCTCGGCCATCCGGGACTTTCCTCCTGATTGGCTGAGGCACAGCAGCAGCGCCATTTGCTCCCTCTGCTGTCAATCAAAGTCAGCTAGCCAATCAGGAGAGAGAGGGGGTGGGGTCGAACGGCAGCACTGTGTCTGAATGGACACACGGAGCTGAAGATTTTCTCAGGTGCCCCCATAGCAAGCTGCTTGCTCTGGGGACACTCAACAAGAGGGAGAAGAGGAGGATCCAGGCTGCCCTGTGCAAATCCACTGCAAAGAGGATGTAAGTATAACGTTTTTTTTTTTTTTTTTTAAACAAGCCTTCACAATCACTTTAATGGATTTTCTCTGGATGCTTATACATTTGTTTATTTGCACATGTTGATGTTAAGCATACTTATCTAAGCACTGTACCTGTTTCATAATTTGATTCATTCATTCTTGAACCATTGATGCACTAGCACCTTCATCTCGATACCGCAACACGTTTGTATTTATATTTGTTAACTATATGTGTGTGTCTAATAGCGTACAGCTATCACTATTTGGTTATTCATTTAGATTATCTTATTTCTGACACTTAGCACAGACAATTTTGATTTTCTAGTATGGCTTTTTAGTGTGTTATGCAGTGTTTTTCCATGTGTTGCCATTGATTATAATGTAGCACATAATTTTACACAAAAGATGCAACGTTTTTAAAAAATGCAATAAATTGCCCTTTAGCCCCCCAAATCACACTGGTGCGATTTGTCATGCAATTTGACAGCTCCAAATTGCATGACAAGTCACACTCCATTGTCTGCAATGGAGCCGTTCAAATTGCCGCAACTTTGAAAAAGGTTCCTGCACTAATTTTTGCAGATTTAATTGCAACTTGCATAGACTTCTGTTGTATGAGATCGGCAGGGTTTTGATCTTTACTAACAAATTATTGTAAGATTTAATTGAGTCACAATAAAAAAAAAAAAATAACATACTTTTTTTTTGACAATGTGCAATAATCTCACTGCATTCAATTTACTGAGGGTTGATATTTGAAGTTGAAGAGGCTTCTTTATACCTAACTACAGTGGGTACGTTTTTTTTTTTTCCCGTGAGGAAATCAGACTGATATCTGGCCATGCTATTCTGTACTGTAGAATGGAAAACCTCTGTGACTTATTATGACAATAGAAAAGTCCTTAGAGTTTGCTTGGTTCTGTATTTCTGACAATTGCACTAAAAAGAAAAGCACAGCTCGGCAGCCAAGTAATTCTAGCTCTTTGTGTCCCAATGGAGATGGCAAATCTGCTTGTGTGTGTTTTAGCTTCTTAAAGCCTGGAGGAATGTACATAATATCGAATGAACTGGCACAGTGCCTGCTCTTGCTGCAACAGGTTCATCTCTGCTTTAGAGCTAGCTAGGGACTTGCCTGAGTAAGATCTCTTTGCTTGCAAAACGGTTCAAATATAAACCTTATACATGTTAATAAGACTCTGCGATTGGCTGGCAAAATTTTCCAAGTAGTTTTGAAAAGGAAGAACATGTTTTCTAAAACCAAAAGTCAGTTTGTGCTTGAATTAGATTAATGCTTGAAGTAATACTAAACACACACTGCTTAACTTACATTGTCCCTGTTATTTTTGTATGTAGATGATGCAGTGGCGTTGCGTCCATAGAGGGGGCAGGAGTGCTGCCCCCTCTCTCCTGCACCGCTCTATCACCAATAGATAGATTCATGCATTGCATGAATCTATCTATTGCCGCCACTGCCGCCCCCTATTCAGGTGTCTGGACACTTTTCGGGCACTGGGCATCTGTATTACAGCAGCGGGGGTGTTTTTGGAAGCACCTGATTAGAGCCATAGGCATCTTGATTAAAGCCATAGGCTTTAATAGGTTTACAAATTGGTAAACAGCGGGCGCAATGCTGTGCATTTCCTGTTTACACAGTGTTGTGTTAGGGAAGCAAAGAAATCGCTTCCCTAACACTGAGGCCCTGTACACACGAGGAGACATGTCCGATGAAAACAGTCACCAATGAAAACACCATCAGACCAAAATCCCCGCGGACAGAGAACGCGGTGACGTAGAAGACACCAACGTTCTCAAACACGGAAGTGCAATGCTTCCACGCATGTGTCAAATCAATTCGACGCATGCGTGGGATTTCGGTCCGCTGGTTAGACGTACTAACCAGCGGACATGTCCGACGGACAGGTTTCCAGCGGACAAGTTTCTAAGCATGCTAAGAAACTTTTGTCTGCTGGAAACCTGTCCGCTAGGCCAGGAAACCTGTCCGCTAGGCCGTACACACGGTCGGACATGTCAGCGGAAACTGGTCCGCGGACCAGTTTCATCGGACATGTTCAGTCGTATGTACGGGGCCTTACACACATCTCAGCCAACCAGGTGACCCTGTCACCTGATTGGCTGAAGCGACAGGTGCTGTGATTGGATGTCTATCAGGCGACCAATCATAGCAGAGATGGGAAGAGGATGGGAGGAGACATGGAGGACTTGGAGCATGGAGGACAGCGCCGAGACAGGTAAGTGCCAGGTGAGGGGGGGGGGCACACTGGCAGCATTTGATGGGGCACAGTAGCAGCAATTTATTAGGCACACTGGTGGCAATTAATGGGGCAAACTGGCGGCAATTGATGTGGCACACTGGCAGCAAATAATGGGCACACTGGCAGCAATTAACGGGCACACTGGCGGCAATTGATGGTGCACAGTGGTGGCACAGTGGGGAAGCCAGCTGAGTGGTAGGAAGTCGGTGGAGAGTAGAGAAATGCCCTAGGTGGCAGTGCACCCAAGGTAGCTGCCTAGTTTGCCGAGCGGAAGCGCGGGCCCTGTGTGTGTGTGTTTATATTTGTAGGTGTGAAATTCCTCTGCAATCAGTTTACCCATTCTTGACTCCTGCACATTGTATATTGCATACATCTCAACCTTGCACTAAGTACATTTTTTGCTCCTGACTCCTGCACTCTGTACAAAATGTTTGCTCCTGACCTGCACTTTGTAATTAATACAATCTTAACTCCTGCACTCTATAAGTAAGTATAATGGTCACGTGTGGTTATCAGGTGTGGGTAAGATGAACGGTCATGTGCAATCCAGGGGGGCTGTGCAGTTTGGAATGTTTACCTGGCCGCTGGATGACCTTGTCCAGGTGAATGTAAATAGGGTTGCCACCTGTACAGGATTCACCCGTACAGTACGGGTTTTGAATCATCTGTCCGGTTTTCAGACTGCCTCAAAAAGGTGGAGCTGATGAGAACACTGTAGCTGCTGTGTCGGTGCGCGCTGCTCACTACTAGGTGAGCTGGCTTCTTTTTACTAAGGCAAGTTTTCTAGAGTACAACGTTCCAGGAAGATTTATTTTGCATTGAAGCATTAACATAAGCAGAATCGGAGACAGCAAGCCAGTGTGTGTGTGTGTGTGTGTGTGTGTGTGTGTTTTGGGGGGGGGGGAGTCTACAGCCCGATGATCACAGTCAACTCACAGTATCTCCCAAGCAGCACTTATCTATGTCTACAAACTTCCCCCATCCTCTGTCCAGATTATGTGAAGTCATTTATAACCATTTACTTACCCCTGTGTGTATGTGGTGAGTTCACACCTCTGACTGTCCAGACTCAGACCCTGGAGAACACCGGTTTACATAAATGGTCATCAATTACCTTCACATCATCTGGACATACTGAGTGCTGGCATCTTAACAGATTGTTTTCATGGAGTTGTATTGTTGTATATTTTAGAGGATGACCAAAATAGTTTTTTTTTATTATAGACATTACTACCTGACCACTTCTCAGCCCCCCACTTCCCCCCCACCTTACGCCACCCCAGACCACTTCATACAGACATCACTTAGCTGCATCCTACCCCCCCCCCCAGTTGAGGGGCATCATTCCATGGTCACTGCCCCCATCATACCCTCCGCACTCCTCTCCCGTACACACTGCCCCCATCATACCCTCCGCACTCCTCCACAATACACACTGCCCCCATCATACCCTCCGCACTCCTCTCCCGTACACACTGCCCCCATCATACCCTCCGCACTCCTCTCCTGTACATACTGCCCCAATCATACACTCCAGAAATTGTATTTAATCACAAGGCTATATGCATAGTGTATATGACATAAAAAAAATGCCGTTCATTGCATTGTACAGAGGTATTGAATTTAACGTACTACAAAATAAAAATTTTTGCCATGGGCTTGCTAAAGTGTTCGGGTTTGGCTTGAAGAAAAGGTGGCAACCCTAAATGTAAACAACGCTTTGGGAATTGCAAAAAAAGTTTGGCATGACCCTCCTCTCTAAACTTCACTCCGGGTCATTATGTCTTCTCCAAAATGTGTACTACAACTGCTATGGAATCTAAGAGCAAAAAGAAAATCAATGCATGCAGGCTGCTCAGCGAAGAAGCGTGCTCCCCTCCTACCTGAACATGACCAAGTCACATGCCCCCAGCATGGGGGGGGGGCAATCCATATTAATGGGAGCAAGAGTTTCTTTCCCCTAACCCTAGTCCAATGGTTGTGGGGGGGGGCTCCCAGATACTACCACCCTGAATTGAATGAGTAAGGGGTAAGTAGTACCCCAACTGACAAAAAAAAATTGAAAAGTCCTACAATGTAAATCCATGATCAATTATGTTGTTTTGCAATGCAGATCCACAATGTGATTGATGGTGGATTTGCATCATGGGGCTTTTTTTTTAGTGTGTGTTTATTTACCTTATTACTTTTTTCTGAATGAGTAGGGGTACTACGTTTCATTCACCCTGGGAAGGACAACAAATAGAAACTGACATTACAAACATTAATGGCATTATTTGTGACTTTTGCGCAAAGGCTGAGACATTCACAAAGTATATTTTTGATAACTAGATCTTAGTGGTCCATTTAAAAAAAAACTTTACGAATGTTTCAGCATTGCTAATTTAAAGGGGTTGTAAAGTCTAAGGCCCAGATTCCCAGTGAGAGTACGCCGGAGTATCTACTGATACACCGGCGTACTTTAAAATTTGCTGCGTCGTATCTTTAGTTTGAATCCTCAAACGAAGATATGACGGCTTCTGGCTTCGATCCGACAGGCGTACGGCTTCGTACGCCTTCGGATTGTAGGTGCAATACTTCGGCACCCGCTGGGTGGAGTTTGCGTCGTTTTCCGCGTCGGGTATGCTAATTAGCTTTTTCCGTCGATCCACGAAGGTACGAGCGGCCGTCGCATTCGCTTACGTCGTCGCTAGTCGGCTTTTCCCAGCGTATAGTTAAAGCTGCTATTTCGTGGCGTATAGTAAGACTTGCCATGTTAAAGTATGGCCGTCGTTCCCGCGTCAAATTTTTTTTTTTTTTTGCGTAAATTGTCCGTGAATAGGAAAGAACGTAACTCACGTCTAAGTTCAAAAAATGACGTTGGTGCGACGTCATTTCGCGCAAAGCACGGCGGGAAATTTCGAAACGGAGCATGCGCATTTCAATCGGCGCGGGGACGCGCTTCATTTAAATGAATCACGCTCCCCTACCCGCCCAATTTGAAATACGCGCTGAGAAATACACTAGGCCGCCGTAACTTACGGCGCAAAATCTTCCTGGATTCGAAATTCCGCCAGGTAAGAGCAATTCATTATGAATCTGGCCCTAAATGTTTTTTACCTTAAAGCAAGGAATGCATTAACCACTTACCCCCCGGACCATATTGCTGCCCAAAGACCAGAGTACTTTTTGCGATTCGGGACTGCGTCGCTTTAACAGACAATTGCGCGGTCGTGCGACGTGGCTCCCAAACAAAATTGGCGTCCTTTTTTCCCACAAATAGAGCTTTCTTTTGGTGGTATTTGATCACCTCTGCGTTTTTTATTTTTTGCGCTATAAACAAAAATAGAACGACAATTTTGAAAAAAATGAATATTTTTTACTTTTTGCTGTAATAAATATCCCCCAAAAATATATAAAAAAAAAAAAATTTTCCTCAGTTTAGGCCGATACGTATTCTTCTACATATTTTTCGTAAAAAAAAAATCACAATAAGCGTTTATTGATTGGTTTGCGCAAAAGTTATAGCGTTTACAAAATAGGGGGTATTTTTATGGCATTTTTATTAATATTTTTTTTTACTAGTAATGGCGGCGATCAGCGATTTTTTTTCGGTATTGCGACATTATGGCGGACACTTCGGACATTTTTGACACATTTTTGGGACCATTGGCATTTTTATAGTGATCAGTGCTATAAAAATGCATTAGATTACTATAAAAATGCCACTGGCAGTGAAGGGGTTAACACTAGGGGGCGGGGAAGGGGTTAAGTATGCCTGGGTGTGTTCTTACTGTGGGGGGGGGGGTGGCCTCACTAGGGGAAACACTGATCTTCTGTTCATACATTGTATGAACAGAAAATCAGCATTTCCCCTGCTGACAGGAACGAGAGCTGTGTGTTTACACACACAGCTCCCGGTCCCCGCTCTGTACCGAGCGATCGCGTGTGCCCGGCGGCGATCGCGCCCGCCGGGCACACGCACGGGAGTCGGGGGCGAGCGGGGGGCGCGCACGCGCGCCTCCGGCGGCGCGCGTGCACCCCTAGTGGCGGCTAAAAGGCAGGACGTCATATTACGTGCTCTCGCCTAGGAGAGCCACCTTGTGGACGTATTATGACGGTGCGGCGACGGCAAGTGGTTAAAGGCGTTGTAAAGGTTAATTTTTAATTTTCTAAATAGGTTCCTTTAAGCTAGTGCATTGTTGGTTCACTTACCTTTTCCTTCGATTTCCCTTCTAAATGTTTTTTTCTTTGTCTGAATTTCTCACTTCCTGTTTCTCCTCAGTAAGCTTGCTCCATTCATCCATTGGGGTTAGTCAGCCAGAACAGCTTACTGAGGAGGAACACAGGAAGTGAGAAATTAGACAAAGAAAACAAAGAAGAAAAACATTTAGAAGGGAAATCAAAGGAAAAGGTAAGTGAACCAACAATGCACTAGCTTAAAGGAACCTATTTAGAAAATAAAAAACAAACCTTTACAACCCTTTAATGCATTCCTTGCATTAAGGTAAAAAATGTTCAGGTGTCTTCATCCCCCTTAGCCCCCCTTTACTTACCTGTGACCTCATTCGATCCAGCGCTGTGCATGTCTGCAGATCTTTTCTCCCCTAACTTCTGGGTCTTGCCGACTTTGCTGGGGCACCGGGAGCCATTGGCTCCCAGTGCTGTCAATCATAGCCAGTGACGAGGGGGTGGGAACGAGTCTCGCTGTCTGTGTCAATAGATGTAGCAGAGGGACTCGGGTGGGGGCACTGATGAGAGAGGATGGGCCAGGAGTACCGGCAGGGGAACCGAAAAGAGGAAGTTCCTGCTGGATCTGTGCGATTTTATTGCACAGGGTAGGCAAGTATAGATTTGTTTTAAAAAAATAACAAAAAAAAAGCAATTGACCTTTGCAACCCCTTTAAGGGTACGTACAAACTGCTTTGATTCTTCTGCAGATTCATGCAGGTTAACTGCATTGTAACACTTCTAACAACATTCCTAATTAACTAATTAAAAATAGATTAATTTTCAAAGCTTGATCAAATGCTTTTCAATGTTTTGAGGTGATTTTCTATAAACATTCAGACATTTCTCCTCATCTAGTACATATGATTTCTGCTTCTGCATGCCTATGGAAATGATTTATAAATACGCTGTAAATGCATTCAAATGCACATTACAGTATATTAAACTGCATCCTGGGAGCTATGCTTCCAGATGTATGTGACTAAATGCCTTAGGAACACTGAAAGGAATAAAAAAATACAATGAAATGCATATTTATATTCATTTACATTCTTTTTTATTTTTTTTTCTTAATCAGTAAGGCTAAAAAGTAAAAGTAATAAATGCAGGTATCCACAGCAACCAATAAGAATTCAGGTTTATCGTTCTGCTTGCAATAAGGCGATACCTGGTCGTGGTGATGTGGGCCATTTTTTTTTGTACTACTTTACTAAATTAGCTTGTGTTTATGTAAAAAAAATTGGCTAATACGGGGGGAAGAATAAGGCCCTGTACACACGGGCGGATATCCGATGAAAACGGTCCGCCGGACCGTTTCCATCGGATATGTCCGCTGGCGGATTTTGATCTGTACACACCATCAGATCAAAATCCGCGCGGAAAACATCTGTGGTGACGTGGCCGCACCGTCGCCGCGACGATGACGTGGCGACGTGCGCGACCCTGGAAGGTAAATACTTCCACTCATGCGTCGAATCATTTCGACGCATGCGAGGGATGGGGATCGGACGGACTTATCCGGTGAGTCTGTACAGACTACCGGATAAGTCCGAAGGACAGGTTTCCAGTGGATAGATTTCTTAGCATGCTAAGAAATTTTTATCCGCTGGAAAACCATAGGCTGGACAAATGTCCGCTTGAAAATGTCCGCTAGGCCCTACACACGATCGGATCTATCTGCTGGAACTGATCCACGGATAAATCCCAGCGGACAGATCCGGTCCTGTGTACGGGGCCTAAGGGGGAAAGGGAAGAAAACACATGGGGGACTGACTGACCAGCCCTGAAGATTACTTATTTTGGTAAATATCACAAAACAGTATATTGAATTCACAGTTACAGGATCACATGCTATATTTAGGCAAAATATGTCCAGACACCTAAATATCACAAGCAAGTTCCTTTTGTGAATGGAGCCCAGTGTCCTGAATATGATGAGGTCAAAGAACCACCCCATCATAGCAGACTATCAAAAAAACATCCTGACAGTCTTCTCACTGAAGTACTAGTAACCAAGAACACAAACTTCCAAGAAAAAAAGATCTAATGGAAGGCCCTGAATCAACTCAAAAGGTGGCCTCTTCTAAAACTGACAACGCCAATCTAAAGTCCCATGGGGACCCAGGTGACCTGACTGGAGGCATCATATGTGTGGCACCTTGGACAAAAGTATGCACCAAAGAGAGAGAAGCAATTGGGCTTTGAAAATAGTCAAGATCAAGTCCCTTGATAATACTTAAGGCTAGCATAATATCTACTCCAGACTGGTGGAAAGCCAAAAACCGGCCCACAACATACTTGCAAGGATTCAGCTTTCTAGTCTCACACATAAGATTTCCAGGTCCTATGGTAAATCTTCCTTGCCTTCCTGGCCCTCAGGAGTGTGGGAATGATTGCCTCTGACACTCCTCTATCCTTTAGGATACCTACTTCAATAGCCAAGCCCTTCAAGCCAGCAACCATAAAAAAAAGGATGCACAGTTGGGCATTAGGCCTGAAGGTCTGCCCCAGCCAGAAGAAGCCAGGGAACACCCTTGAACATGTCTACTGTCTCTGCAAACCTGTTCTCCAAAACTAGAATCAATGGTATAACTTCAAATCAAATTTTACGTAACAGGCCTGCAAAAAGCAATATTGGAAAACAGGCATTGCATCTAGATGCTATCAGATCCACATCCAGCATGCCCCATCATTGACATAATGCTTTGAACACACCCAGATTTAGGGACAATTGCCAATGCCTGATGTAGTCTGCCAATTCTCTATCAATGGAATGTGAACTGCAGATAGAGCGGGGGGGGGGGGGGAGAAGTTCTGCCCAGGACTGGATGAGATTAACCTCTGCCTGAAAAGCATGGCTCCTGGTACCTGGTGATTGCTATACACCACCAGGCAGATTGCCCAAAGTTCCAGAATGTTGAATATGTCCTCCCATGGGAACCAGATACCCTACACTGACAGGTGACCCCTGTCTTATCCCCATCCCTGATCAGCTGGTGTCCATAATTAGTACCTTCCAGGAAAAAAACAGGAGAAAAGGTTTCCTTGTCTCCAACCTCAATGGTGTGATCCACTACTTTAGAGATGGTAGAGTGCCAGGATATAGAAACATTAGAGAACCCAACAAGACAAGACATTTTGTTGCACAGGCCTGCAGTGGAATTGAGCAAAAGGAACTATACAAGGCAATCAACTTCCACAATGTTCTCATGCAGAGACAAATCAAGGAATACCTGAGAGCTCTGATAGAAGACACCTGATCTCTGACAGCTACAGATCCCCCTATCCAACCTCTGAATTACCTCTAATTACTGGTGTGGTAAAGGATTGGACCAGAGCTGACCTCTGGAAAATAGAGAACCCATCCATTCTCTGCAGAATGCAAACCATGAGATAAATTGTGCTCAAACTAATGAAGGGATTAATTCTGAGCAGTAACACAAACTCAAAAATGCAGAATTTCTATTGCAAACCACAAAAAAACTCTGAGAAGGGAGATCGGGACATGTAGGTTGGTATCCTTAATGTCCACTGATGTGAGGAAATCTGGGTGGAGAAAAGCCACCGGACACCTCTATACCTTGATAAATTTGTTGAAATTCTTGAAAACAATGGGCTCTTTCACACGGGCGGACGGTTCAGGTCCGCCTATGGAGCCATGGATGTCAGCGGTGACATACCCACTGACATCCGACCCGCTCCGATCCGCCAAAGTGTGGCGGAGGAAAAACCTACTTTTCCATCCATCTGGCGGATCGGATCGGGTGAACACGGACAGACAGTCCGTGTTCATCCGATCCCCCCATAGGTGAGAGCGGAGAAAAGACAGGGCGGTCCCTGCACAGTGTGCGGGGACCGCCCTGTCATGCGGCAGGAAAGATCCCCGCTGAGCAAGCGGAGGTTCACGGGGTGGATCATTACTGATTCGCCCCGTGTGAAAGGGGCCACAAAATTGGATTATCGTCTGTTTGGCTTGGAACTATATACAGATGAAAATAAAAACAGAGAAGCTTTTTTGCCTTCGATGGAAAAAGTCAGACGGAATTTTTTCATTGCATATTCCGACCGTGTGTATGCCCCATTGGACTTTTTCCGTCAGAAATTCAGACGGAGTTATGCCCCGTACACACGATCATTTTTTTTCGTCGGCATAAACTCCGATGGTTTTTTCAGACGGAATTCTGCTCAAGCTGTCTTGCATACACACGGACACAAAATTCCGACGAACCCAGAAAAATGAAGTTCAATGCTTCCGAGCATGCGTCGATTTGTTTCCGACCATGCATGTTTTTTTCTCCGTCTGAGTTCCATACAGATGAACGGGAATTTTCAAAATATTTCTTTTCGGAAAAAAAGAGACATGTTCTCTTTCTAATTCCGTCGGAATTTCTGACAGAAAAAGTCAGATGGGGCATACACACGGTCGGAATATCAGATGAAAAAATTACGTCTGACTTTTTTCATCGGAAATTCCTGCAATGTCCCCCCACTCGGTTGAGTGAGAACACCTCTTCGTATAGAGGTAGACCTGGAATACAAACTTTGCTGCCTTCGAGGAGCAAGTTCTCTTGTGAAGCTGAGGCTTTGCTCTGGAGGATGAGCCCTGAGAGAGACTAAAGGACTGCCTTTGAGAAAAGCATATACAAGATAACCATGCTGAACAGTACCTTCAGCCACGTATCCAACACATGTGAACAGACAAATAGCCAGATTCAGAAAGACTGGCTTAACTTTGAGGCGGCATAGCGTATCGCATATATGCTACACTGCCGTAAGTTAGAGAGGCAAGTGCTGTATTCACAAAGCACTTGCCTCCTAAGTTACGGCGGCTTAGCGTAAATGGGCTGGCCTAATCGCGCCTAATTCAAATGAGGAACAGGGGGGCGTGTTTTATGTTAATGACTCATGACCCGTATTGGTTTCGACATGAACGTAAATTACGTCCAGCCCCATTCACAGACGACTTACGCAGACAACATAAAATTTTCAAAATTCGATGCGGGAACGACGTCCATACTAAACATTGGCTAGGCCAGCTTTTTGTTCGACTAACTTTACGCCGGAAAACGCCTTATGTAAACGGCGTATCTTTACTGCGACGGGCAAGCGTACGTTCGTGAATAGGCATTCACGCCCCTAGCGGCTGGCGGAACTAGACAGCTAAGATACGACGGCGCAGGCAGTCATATCTTAGCTACATTTAAGTGTATCTCAATTTGAGAATACACTTAAATGTACGACGGCTTAGATTCAGAGTTACAAAGGCGTATCTACTGATACGCCGGCGTAAACGTCTCTGAATCTGGCTAAAAGTCTAAGTGCAAAATCTGCTAAGTGGAATTCTTCAGGGCATCCATAGTGAAACAGAGAACCCAGATGTAACTCTGCTAAGTGTTCATGTATGTCCCCGTCTGTGGAATACAAGTTCCTGGACAGGTGCTTCATGCAGACTTAAGACTTTGACAGACAACAAAACACAGAGGCCTTTAGCAATATTTCCAACCTTTTATTTGTTGGATTGTGAAGATGCCAACTTTATCCACAGGACATGTCTCTCTTGTTAAGATAGGTAAACAGTTGCCTCAACTTAGGGCGTATTCCACCTCCTAATACATTTTTCCTCCATAGGATACAGCATTTTAAGAGGAACAAATACCTTGTCAGTGTGAGCCCCTTTCACAAACATCACCTCCTCTTAATGAGGGCACAGGAGAAGAGACAATTTTCCAGCAGCTGCCATGAACCCAATGGTGCTTCTAGGGATTCGGGAAGTGGTAAATTTATTCACTGCAAATAATCCTAGATAGTAACTTCACTAGGCCCCTCTGGACCTGAAAACACATTGAGCCTGAGGTTCTTCAAAATCAGGTGGCTCAGATGCAGAAAACTGACCTTTCTGTGCCCACCTCTGCAATATCTACTATGTCCATACTATGTTGCATCATCCATGCAATCCTTCAACAAATAAGTATAGGGGATAGGAGAAGGAGGGTAACCACTTTTCTTAGCACCTTGTCCCATAGAAGCGAACATACCGGCAAGCTCATTATCTTAACTTACCAAGCGTCTGACGAATCCTCTTTTGTAACACATTTAACCATCCCTGTTTTAGCCATGAGACCAGATAGGCATAACAGATCAGACTCTCCCGAAACTCATGGCCTTTTCCCTCATGGAAAACTGCATTAGCAGGGCTACGTCTAGTGGCCACATGACCTGACTGGCTCCCACTTTTCATTTTTTAGACATCAGTCTGCAAAGAAGAGTAACAGGACTTGTGTCTAGACAAGACAGTCCCACTTAACTTAAAAGGCTATTTGTGCATTAAAGTAGAAAAAAAAAAAAGGCTTTAGAAACACTTTACATACAGTATGTTACAAAAGTGAGTACACCCGTCACATTTTTGTTAATATTTTATTATATATTTTCATGTGATAACACTGAAGAAATTACACTTTGCTACAATGTAACGTAGTGAGTGTACAGCTTGTATAACTGTGTAAATTTGCTGTCCCCTCATAATGACTCAACACACAGCCATTAATGTTTAGGGATGAGCTTTATGTTAGAGTCAAACATGAGTTTGACTCAAACAGCGAACAATTTGGGGTGTTTGCGGCAAATTCGAAAAGCCACGGAACACACCTTTAACCCCTTAGGGACCGCCTAACGCCGATATACGTCGGCAGAATGGCATGGCTGGACACAATCACGTACCTGTACGTGATTGTTAAATGCCCAGCCCGCGATCCGGTCCGAAGCTCTGCCGGAGTCCTGCGATCGGTCCCTGGAGCTGAAGAATGGGGAGAGGTGTGTGTAAACATCATCGCTGGAATGTTTTTAGATTTTTTAGGTTTTTGATAAAGGACTTATCACAACTGTGTCTGTGTGGTATTTTAAAAATTTTTACACACCTTTTTACACTTTGTGAAATGGTAGGGGTACAATGTACCCCGTTACCAATTCACATGGGGGGGGGGGCGGAATCCGGGGGTCCCCTTTGTTAAAGGGGGCTTCCAGATTCCGATAAGCCCCCCGCTCGCAGACCCCCACAACCACCGGGCAATGGTTGTGGGGATGAGGCCCTTGTACCCATCAACATGGGGACATTCTCCCCATGTTGAGGACATATGGCCTGATACGGTTCGGGGAGGACGCTCTCTCGTCTCCCCTATTTTCCTGCGGCCTGCCAGGTTGCGTGCTTGGATAAGGGTCTGGTATGGATTTTTGGGGGGACTTCACACCATCCGTCCGTTTTTAAAAACTTTTTTTTGCATTGATACATGTCCCCTGGGGCAGGACCCGGGTCCCCAAACACTTTTTATGACAATAACTTGCATATTACCCTTTAAAATGAGCACTTTTGATTTTTTATGTTCGTGTCCCATAGACCTTAACGGTGTTTGCGTGTTTGAACAAATTTTTTGCCTGTTTACATCTTCTGGCGCGCACCGAACTGGGGGGTGTTTGGCTCATCCCTATTAATATCTAAACCACTGGCAACAAAAGTGAGTACACCCCTAAGTGAAAATGTCCAAATTGGGTCCAATTAGCCATTTTATTTATGTGACTCAGTGTTACAAGGTCTCAGGTGTGAATGGGGAGCAGGTGTGTTAAATTTGGTGTTATCGCTCTCACTTTCTCATACTGGTCACTGGAAGTTCAACATGGCACTTCATGGCAAATAACTCTCTGAGGATCTGAAAAAAAACAAAAAACTTTTTGCTCTACATAAAGATGGCCTAGGCTATACGACCCAAGACCCTGAAACTGAGCTGCAGCACAGTGGCCATGACCATACATGGTTTAACAGGACATTTTCCACTCAGAACAGGCCCCGCTATGGTCGACCAAAGATGTTGAGTGCACGTGCTTAGCATCATATCCAGAGGTTGTCTTTGGGAAATAGACATATGAGTGCTGCCAGCATTGCTGCAGAGGTTGAAGAGGTGGGGGGTCAGCCTGTCAGTGCTCAGACCATACGCCGCGCACTGCATAAAATTGGTCTGCCTGGTTGTCATGCCAGAAGGAAGCCTCTTCTAAAGATAATGCACAAGAAAGCCTGCAAACAGTTTGCTGAAGACAAGCAAAATCATTGCACAGAGCAGGTAAGTATAACATGTTTGGTATTTTTTTATTTTTTTTATTAAGGCTTTAGGGCTTTAACGCAGAGAGGCCACGTATATGTGGCCCTATGTACACACAACTGTGCTGAGAGCATGCCCTGCACACTCCTAGGACAGTCACTGGTGGGAATCAGAAAGCTCCCGATGCATACTTACGATCGTGAGCTTCCAATCATGTGACCGCTGTAACAGCCATAAATGTAGAAGTAGTGCTGCGCTGTGCATAAATATGTGATAAAGTGCAAATGTGCTCACGTGACAGGTACACTTAAAAGGCAATAAATGAATGATCAAAATAGCAATAATAAAATATAAATAATCAGCTGCGACAGTATAAACAATGGACTGATAAAGTGTCCAAATACTGTGAAAAGCTCTTACCGTGAAGAAGGCTTTCCGTATTTTGAGGTTAAAGGGTCACTTAAGGAATTTTTTTTTAGCTAAATAGCTTCCTTTACCTTCCTGCAGTCCTTGTTTCATGTCCTCATTGTTAGTTTTTGCTCTAATTCTTCTCTGTTCTGAACACTTCCTGGTTGTCTGTTTCCTGATGAAAAAAGTCATGGGACCTTTCTCTCTGTGGTCACTAATCAAGGAGGTGTGATTACTGTGTGTCTAAAACCCCACAGCACCAATCAGTTTCGTTTTACAAACCATCACTGCCCTGTATTGGCTGTGTGTCTCTGTACATCACAGAGCAGGAAACAGCATGCAAAAACAAACCGGAAATTGTAGGTACATTATATGATTGATTTTTATCAATTTTTAATCATTTTTGAAAGGAATCAGTCAACTATTATGTCTCTATACCCTGTAAACAGTCATTTCAGAAAAAAAAATTCCTTTACAACTCCTTTAAATCTTTTTTCCTCCAGATGTAAATAGTGCACCCTTGTCGTCTGTAAATTACCTTAAAGTGAATAAATGTACACCAAGTTCACTATATGGACCCCTTATGTATTTGTACATGTTGATCATATACCCCTTAATCTCCTCAAGTGAGAATAAATTCAGTTCCTCTAATCTTTCTTCATAGCTGAGCTCCTCCATGCCTCTTCTTAGTTTGGTTGCTCTTCTCTGCACTTTCTCCAGTTCTCAAATATCCTTTTTGTGAACTGGTGCCCAAAACTGAACTGCATTTTCCAGAGGTCTTACTAATGATTTGTACAGGGGCAAAATTATATCTCTCTCGAGTCCATACCGTTTTATAATACAAGAAAGACTTTGCTTAGTTTTGAAACTGCAGCCTGGCATTTTATGCTATTGTAAAGCTTATGATCTACCAGAGCACCCAGATCCTTCTCCATCATTGACTCCCCCAGTTGTACCCCCCCTAGTATGTATGATGTGTGCACATTCTTAGCTCCCAAGTGCATAACTTTACATTCATCAACATTAAACCTCATTTGCCACATAGACGTTCAATTAAACAGTGCATTGAGGTCGTCTTGTAAGTTGGAGACGTCCTGTAAGAATGTTATTCCACTGCATAGCTAAGTATCATCTGCAAACACTGAAATTATACTTTTAACCCCAGTATAAGCCTGTCGTTTCTTCTGTTTGTTTTGACGTTTTGCTGAATAAAGCCATTTTTAAGTTGACTAAACTGTCTCCCAGCTGCTTAGTAACCCCTCTGATCCTGACAATTGGTGGAGAATGCGGGCAGTTTGAGGGGTGTAGGCCAAACCTGTGTCCTGTGTTAAAGCTGCACAGGCTGTGAAGTCTTCAGAACAGGGGCGTACCTAGAGCATTTGGCACCCGGGCGGATCCTATATCTGGCACCCCCCACGGTAAAATGTAACAACACCCCACTGTTCCCCCTGCATCCTTCAATATCTCTTTGTCACTACTGTGTACCCCCTCTCCACAACTGCACCTCTGGACCCCTTTACATTACACTGCACCCTGTACCACGGGACCCCTTTACATTACACTGCACCCCTTTACATTAGACTGCACCTCTGGACAGTGCAGATCCCTCCCTACAATACAGACCCCCCTACAATACAGACCCGCCACTACAGTGCATACCCCCCTACAATACAGACCCACCCCTACAGTGCAGACCCCCCTACAATACAGGACCCATCCTATACAGAACCCCCCCCACAATACAGAACCCCCTACAATACAGAACACACACCCCCCTACAACAGTGCAGACACCCCCCTTGCCTTCAGACCCGTAATGCACCAGGTTCAGATGATCAGCGTGCCACGTGCTAAACACACACAGCACTTGTAGGAGGGGAAGGCAGCCGCGGCTTAACTCTGCTCGGCTGTGTGACTGTCAGACTGTCACAGCCGAGACTTGTCAGAGCCGCGGCACTGCCACAGAGAAGGGGATCATTGCGACTGGGTCCCGGGTGTGCCAACTCGTGTACGGCTCGCACCCCCCGCCCCCCTGCAAAGCCAGGCTTCAGCCTGCTGTGTCTGTGTGTTACCTAGACTGCCACTGGTGCTGCCTCCCTGTCACCGCGACATGCCACCCACTAAGTCCTCTTCAGTAATGGAGGAGGGGGGGCGTCGGCCTGACACCCCCCACCAGTGTGTTGCACTCAGTGCGGCACGCCCTCCCACGCCCCTTACTTAGTACGCCACTGCTTCAGAACAAGCCATGGAGGAGCTAATTAAACAGTTTGCAATGTCTAATGCCCAGGCAGTCACTGTGCAAAAGGAAACAAACCACTTTCTGGCTGAACAGCAAGCAGGACTGCAAAAGGCGATGACCCAGCAGGCTGAAATGATGAAAGGTGACCCCATTGTAACAAGTGATCCACGGAAGGCAGTGCAGCAGACCCTGACACAGATGGCAGCCTCAGACAATGTTGAAGCATATCTAGTAGCAATGTTTGAGCAGATTGCAGCAAGAGGTCTGCCTGATAAAGTTGGGCAGATGTATTGGCTCCTTTCCTGACCACAGACCCCCAACAGGCATACTGTGACTTGGCCCCAGAATCAGCATGGGACTATAAGCTGCTGAAAGCATAAATCCTAGCAAGGCTGGGAGAGAAAACAAGAACAAATAAACACAGTGCTATGCTATAAAAATAATAATAAAAATAATAATAATAATAATTCCATCTGTAAAAGGTCAACAGTTCATGTATATTCAAAAGTCCCACTTTCCAGTGAATAAAGTGTTTGTGCTTCAAATCAATTTCAATGTGCAGACGAATGTGTCCCACATGGATTTGCACTCACCCTTATATATTAACCCCCTATCTCTAGGATGGTCACTTGTGGGGATAAATTACCCCTGGGTTGTGTCATCCAAATCAGCTAAGCTCAGGGTAGTCCTCCATGGATGTGTTAATGTTTGGAGTTCAAAAATACATCTAGTTTAATTTTGGGATATTCTCTTGATCATATTTAAACCTCTCCAATGGCCCTTTACACTGTCAATAGCATAGAAGGTCATATCAGCTGGGTTGTCCCCATGTTTCAATCGAAAATGATTAGAAACACTGTGTTTTGGGAACTCATTAAGCATATTCGTAATGTGTTCGCTGATTCGTTTGGTTCTGGATGTCCTTCCTACATATTGGTACCCACATACGCGTTACGTTGTAGCAACTTCCTCAGCGGAAGGTGCCTGAAGTCGCTCGCTGCCGTCTCTGTGAAAACATACGCTGTGTGTAAAAATCTTTCTGCCGTTTATCATTTGGGCTAATGTGAGTAGCCTGTTAAGCCTTTTTAATAAATTTAAGCCGTTTTTTAAAACAGAGAGCACTTAGATCTGTTTTTTATCTCATTTATGATCCCAATGCTGCTGAGCTTAAGAAGTCTGCCATTCACACATCGCACCAATCTGCTTATTGATTTCGGCTGGTATGACTGCCTGGTAAAACAGGGGTCCATACCTTAAGGTGAGAGTAGCCATTCTTAATGGTGGAGGGATCACTATATTTGAAGTTTGAAGTCACCGGTGAAGATTTGGAGTGGTTGTCTTACTGTACCTTGGAAATCTTTTTTCACTTTTTGGACTTTATTTATGCATATATATGCAACTAATTATCACTAATTTATCATTGTTTAATTACTGTGTTTATTGCACTTTATTTTATATTGCGCTGCACTATTTTCTTATACATGTAAATTTTGAGCCATTGTGGACCATTTGGGGCTATGGCAATATTGTCCCCATTATAAAATTAAAGTGGAGCTCCACCTAAAAGGCGACGTTCTGCTTGTATGCACTCCTCTCCACTGCCACATTTCGTTATTTTTTAGGGGGTGAGCCCAGAAGTTCGTCCCCCTCCTTCCCCCGCAGTCTTCTGGGAAACATCACAGGTCCTAGAAGACTGTAAGGAAACAGGCTTTGCTGGCATCTGCACCCAATGTGGATTGTAGAATTGGTTCCCTGGATCTCTGGTCAGGTAAGTGTCCTTATATTATAAGCAACAAATGTCAGAAATAGTCTAATGCTGGCCATACACTATACGAAAAATTGTCCAAAATTTGGTCATTTAGCCAGTTTGTTTGTTTTTCGACCAGTTAATGGGCACAAAATCGATAATTGTTGGGATGTTTTTGAGCCGAAAAAACGAAGGACAAGTTTGGAAATTTTCTGCTGAATGAACGATAAATTGAGAGGTAATGTGTTTCCTGTCCAAATGTTTGCACTAGGTATATGTAAAAAAAACAAACAAAAATGTTATTAATTTATGTCCGCTGAACGATTTATCGGTCATTACATGATGGCACTATCGTTTGCACTCACGGCTGAATGTTTGTTTTTCAATAATGGGTTTGGCCGATTTTTCGTATAGTGTATGGCCAGTATTAGGCATGAAAGGGTTAACATGCAAAAAATACATTTGATGAGAACACATCAGGCAAATCACTCCCCAAAGTTTTCGCAGAGGAGAATAATAGCAAGAAAGATTTATCTGCATTGGAATGACAATTAGATTAATTTCAATTAATCTATCCAAAACTGTAACACCTGGAAGTCTTGCTATAGGTTTGTGTTCTCCATTGCTTGTTTCCAATAAACAATTATAGCAGTGGTGACTCAGAATGTGTACAGTAAACCAGGTTTCCTACATTCTAAGGTAATGCTGGAATGGTTATTTGCCTTTTTCTATAGATAAAAACTTTACTAAACAGAAATTAGTTTCTTAAATTTTTCGGGCTGCATGGGATCCTTAATTACAGATCAATTTATGAACATTTTCAGAGTAAAGCATGTGCAATGGCAAAAGACACAAGGGTCTGTTAGTTAGGGCTACACTACCTTCTATTCAGTGTCAAAACCCCTTAAACACAGTTTTGACACAGGATTTCTTCCATAAATGCGCACTGCACCACCTTTGTGTAGCAATATCTTGAATCGGCGTATCCCCTCATTTACATATTCTACGCCGACCGCAATGGAAGCGCCACCTAGCGGCCATCCAAAATATTGCAATCTAAGATAGGACGGCGCAGGCCGTCGTATCTTAGATATGTTTAAGCGTATCTCTGTTTGAGCATACGCTTAAACATAAGTCGGCGTAGATTCTGAGTTAGGTCGACTTATCTACTGATAAGTCGGCCTAACTCTACCTGAATCTACCTAAAAGTCTATAGCTTACAAAATGGAAATTCCACAAACAGTTCTTAAAGTGTTGGACTTGTGTGACCAACCCAACCATCGAAAGTTTACTCCTGATCTTAGCAACTCTCCGTCCTGTTAAAACATGGCTTCGGTCACGAATGGTGGAGGACCGATCAAATGGCTTGTGTTTACTTTACACTCGTAGAGATATTCCTGTGAATACTGACTGAGTTATTTTTCTGTTTGCAAAACAAGGAAAACGAAGACTCGAGCAAATTCTGTGAATTTTTTATTTTATGTAACTTGCAATTAAAATGGTTCTATTTGTTGTGTGTGTTTTGAGAGTGATAATGTTTGGGTTCTGCAACATTTTTTTTTTACACATAATTTTATATTGTTTGTGAATATTTTGTCTGGGAATATTCTGTTATAAGTATACAAACTGCTTATGATCTTTGTAATAATAAAGTTATATGTGGTTAAACGTATCCTGTCTGTTTGTAATGTAATAATCGAATCTGAAATGATAAATGTGTCACTGTTTTGTGTAGGACTATATGATACAATAAATACAGTTCTGTAAGCAACACCTTATTTTCTTGCAGTGCCCCTCTGAATTCACCCCTGGTGAGGGGTGTTCTGTCCAACTTTAATGGCATTTTCTGTGTTGTATTGAATTGCATTAGGCTATAATTTTTTATAGTAGGCTGACATCTTGCGGTGGTTTTGGGCCACTATTACTTCTTTACCAATGTTATTTTGGTATATTCCTCTATCCTACACTCCTGTTCAGAGGTAGCTGGTTTAGACCTAGCTAGACCTTCCACACTTCTTTAATGTCATCTTCCATGCCACCAGTTTCAGTGGCTTTCCCAAAACTTGCGGTATATTCAAGTATTTCTTAATAGCACCTCCTTAATTTATAATTTATAATTTACTTAATTTATATAAAATGAACCCAGAGGCATTTAAGACCAACTTAGACTTACCATTGTAGCACTCTCTAGTGTGCCAGAATAGGTTTTTATTGTACATAGGTAGGTAAATTGTTCAGGCTTGGCTGGCAACCAAGCCTGTGTTGTTTTGTTAATCAGGGTGAGGTGAGTGACTCAGGGAGGCTGGTATGACCCAGGGGAAGCGTCTCTGATGTTCCCCTTCTACTTCTAGAAAGTTTGAGAAGATTCTAGAAGGATGGGAGGTAAGGAGGAGCTGCCAGGAGTATTCTGAGGGCCCTGACCAATCCCCAACAGATGGGTTGGCTGGTGGTAGGCCCCCTCAAATACTTATGGCCAGCAAAGCTGGGGCAGTGGAGTTCGGGTGAAAGCTGGAGATGGAGTGTTAGGCTGTTGGTGACCCTCGAGGGAGCCCCTAGTCTGGGGGGGGGCCTCGGGCCTGGGCTTGGGTGCGGAAGGAACCCTCTTCACAACACAGAGGTGTCCTGTCCAGGAGGCACTGAAGCAAAGAGGAGGGCAACAGGAGAACATTGCCAGGCAAATCTCCAGGGAGGAAGATAGCCAGGAGGGCTGGTGAGTGTACAGTCAGAGGACTGAGAGGCAATCCTGAGAGGAAGAAGAGGAGTCTTAGCCAGAAGGGCTAGTGAAAGGGGCAGCTGCAGCCAGGAGGCCTGTAGAGGTGGTGCTGGAATCAGTTGCCACAGGAGGAGGACAGCTGGGCACTGGGACTTTTTGCTACACAGCCAAAGGGACCCACGGTCCCTGCCTGTAAGGGGCATTTGCTACATATCTGACTGAGCCTTTGTTGGATCAACCAAACAATGGCAGCTGTCCTGTGAGTTGTTGTTCTACAAGAAAAATTGTGCTGGAGGTAGAAGGAGAAGTGTACATGTGGAGTGTCTATAGTTTATTTACCTGAAGAATTCTACTGTTCTGATCAAGTAGGCATCCCATATTACCTTTAACCCTATGCAAGTTCAATCCCCCTAATAAAATACAAAAACAAAGCTGCAAGGATTGGTTCTTGTCTCCAGCGTGAGGTGGAAAATTCAGTTTCTCCTGGCTGTGCAGGGTGGGAGATACCTTCATTTACCAGCGGCTCCGACGGGAGTAGCGCTACACCATTATCTGTCACTTGTAACACTCCTGCGATTAATTTGATTGAAGTAGGATCTCAAATGCGGAGGTTTCTCAGATATAACCACTACTTCACTCTTTTATATGATCAAAGAGTTTAGGGTTTTATTCATCACAACCTCTATATGAGAATCACAATGTATAACAAAGCTTATTACTGCATAAGCTATCATATGTGTGTGTGGAAGCAATAGAAAGGTCTATGGTCTGCAATAGTAAGAAAAACAGCAGCAATGTCTATGGTTTGCAATAGCAAGAGAAGCAGCAGCAATGTCTATGGTTTGCAATAGCAAGAGAAGCAGCAGCAATGTCTATGGTCTTGCAATAGCACAAAAGCAGCAGCAATGTTAAAGGTATCCTGTTGTTAGAGTTAGTGTCACAAGTATGCAGCATAAGGGTTAATAAGCACACAGTCTATAGATGAGTACTGCAGGAATTAACTTAGTAATGTTATGCTCATATAGGAATACTTGCGGTTCTGTTGCAATCTGCGTTTGTAGAAGATTGGATTGAATCCTGGAGTAGGTGTATGGACTCTGAGTAATGGAGATGCTGTTTGCAGGGAATTCCTGAAGTTTGCAGGATTTGCTGGGAGCGCTGTAGCAAGGGGGAAGTCCAGTTCCTGTAAGGTGGTGAGGATCCGGTAATGAGGCTCATAAACTGAGCTTCAGAGGCATCAGGGGTGCTTGGCAGCAGATCGTGGCGTGAGGCAGAAGGTCCCAGGTGACGGCAGGGGTCCAACAAAATAGCGGAACACCCTGCCGTCATCGCTGCACGTTTAAATAGCCCGTGCGACGCGGGAAACCAGGAAACTCGCTGGGGCGCGCTTCCGCGTTCCAGCGTGGAACGCAAGCCGCGGCGCACAGGGAGTGACGTTGCAGAGACAGGGAGATGAGCGCAGCTCTCTGTAACAGGTGAGGCTGCGCTCGTTTTGCTCAACATAACGCCAATAGCGTTACATACTCCCCTCCTCAATGGGGCACCACCAGTTCCAGTAATAGGTGAAGGACGAGTGGGGTATCTCTGATGGAATTGTCTAATTAGACGAGGAGCATGAATGTGAGAAGAATTTTCCCAAGAATCTTCAAGTTGGGAGTACCCTTTCCAACGTATTAAATATTGGGTGTCAGAACCTCTTTTTCTAGAGTCCAGAATCTTTTCTACTTCATATTCTGTTTCACCCAGAATTTCAACTGGTGGAGGAGGTCGTGCAGTCCTATTGGGAAATGGATTGGGTACATACGGTTTAATGAGAGAGACATGAAAAACTGGATGTATCTTCCAATCAAGGGGTAAATGTAGTTTTACTGCATTAGGGTTAATCACTTGAGAGATAGGATATGGACCTATGAACTGACGACCCAACTTTTTCGATGGTAAATTTAGACGTAGATTTCTGGTAGAAAGCCAAACTAGATCACCAACGTTGTAAGAAGGAGGTACTGATCTATGAAGGTCATAATTACGTTTTTGTCGTGTTTGCGCAGCTTCTAGGTTCGACCGTATGATTGGAATTGTGTTTTTTAGAGTGGTGAGATAATCGTCAACTGCAGGTACTTCGTTAGAAAGGAATGAAGTTGGTAAACTGTTTGGGTGAAACCCATAGTTGGCAAAAAATGGTGAGAATAGTGACGAAGAACTGGTTGAATTATTGTATGCAAATTCTGCATGGGGAAGCAGTTGAAACCAGTCATCCTGGAGGTGAGTGCAGTAACAGCGCAAATATTGCTCTAAGATCTGATTAATGCGCTCTGTCTGCCCATTCGTTTGGGGGTGATACGCAGTGGACATCCTATGATCAATTTTTAATGTCTTACATAAAGCCTTCCAAAACTTGGAAACGAATTGAGATCCTCGATCAGAAATAATCTGAGCAGGTAACCCATGTAGTTTTAGAACATTGTTTATGAAGGCTGTTGCTGTCTCTAGTGAGGTTGGAAGATTTTTTAAGGGAACAAAGTGTGCCATTTTAGTGAATAGGTCTACAGTGACCATGATGGTATTAGCCCCATTCGATCGGGGAAGCTCAACTATAAAGTCCATTGATACAACCTCCCATGGTCTGTTGGGTATTGGAATGGAGGTAAGAAGACCAAAAGGTGGTTGCCTAGAAGGTTTGTTGCTAGCACAAATCTCGCAGGAAGAGACATATTCTTGAACCATTTTAGTTAAATGGGGCCACCAATAGTGTCTTTTAACAAGATGTATTGTCTTGGTGATTCCGGGATGACCAGCCAAAGGAGAATCATGTAATTGTTTAAGTAACAATAACCGTAAATCAGGAGGAACATATAATTTCTCTTTATAGGTGTATAATCCATCTGGTTGTTTCGTAACACCATTAGGAAGTTCAGAAGCATCTGTGGATATGGATTGAGAGAGTAACTGTTTAAAAGAAGTAGTTATTCCTATGAATCGGTTATCAGGAATGATAGAATGAGGTGGTAACTCGGTAAAGCGATCCTCATTCATGCGGGATAAGGAGTCTGCTTTTAAGTTTTGCGTGCCTGGTCTATAGGAGATCTGGAAATCAAATCGATCAAAGAACAAGCTCCATCTCACCTGACGGGCAGACAAGGTCTTGCAGGCCTTTAGGTGTTGCAAATTTCGATGATCTGTCAAAATGGTGATTGGGTGAGTGGACCCTTCAAGAAGGTGTCTCCAATTGGCCAGAGCATCTCTAATTGCTAGGAGTTCTTTTTCTCCAATTGGGTAATTCCTTTCTGCACTGGTTAAGGTTCTGGAATAAAAAGCCACTGGATGTAAAGGTTCAGACACATTTTGTTGTTGCGAGAGTACCGCGCCTAATGCGAAATGTGATGCATCAACTTCTAAAATGAAGAAGAATGAGGGGTTAGGTAGCTGGAGGATTGGAGCTGTAGTATAGGATTGTTTGAGTGTCTCAAACGCTACTTGTGCCTCATTTGTCCATTTGAAAGGTGCATTTTTACTTGTTAAAGCATTCAGAGGCTTCACAATCTGCGAGAAGTTTTTGATGAATTTACGGTAATAATTTGAAAAGCCAAGGAAGCGCTGCAAGGCCTTCCTAGATTGGGGAACTGGCCAGGAGAGAATACAATCAACCTTTGAATCATCCATCTGTATTCCTTCCGGGGTGATTTGGTACCCAAGGAAAGAAACACTGGTCTGACTAAAGACACATTTTTCGAGTTTAACGTAGAGGCAATGTGTTCTGAGCCTGCCTAAAACCCATCTGACATGCTTAGTATGTTCTTCAAAGGTGTCAGAATAAATTAAAATATCGTCCAGATAGACTACAACACAAACGTCCAGTAAATCTCGGAAAATGTCATTAATAAAACGTTGAAAGGTTGCAGGTGCATTTGACAAGCCAAACGGCATCACTAAGCACTCGAATAACCCGTAACGGGTTTTAAAGGCAGTTTTCCACTCGTCGCCTGGACGTATTCTGATTAAATTGTAAGCACCCCTGAGATCTAGCTTGGTGAAAATTTTGGAGGTTTGCAGTCTTTCTATTAGTTCTGGAATTAGTGGCAATGGGTAACGATTTTTTATCGTAATATTATTCAGTGAACGATAGTCGATTACGGGTCTAAGAGATCCGTCCTTTTTTTTAACAAAAAATATTGCAGCACTAGCTGGGGAGGTAGAGGGTCTAATGAACCCCTTTCTAAGATTATCATCCAGGTATTCCTTAAGATAACCCAGTTCAGGCTGTGATAGTGGGTAAATTCTTGCAGTGGGAATAGGAGCTTCTGGAATCAGGTCAATAGGACAATCATAAATTCTATTGGGTGGAAGTGTCTCGGCATTGATTTTGCTGAAGACATCAGAGAAGTCCATTAAATAAGACGGAACCCCATCAGCGTTTACATTATTTAAAAGAGAGTTATGTGTGGGATAGCACATGTTTTTACAGTAGGGGGAATCTAAACAAAGTGAAGTTTTGGACCAATGAAAGGTTGGTTGATGGATGTGTAACCATGGTAACCCTAGAACGACTGGGAATAAGGGTGATGGGATGATGTCAAACACCAAATTCTCCATATGTGTATTATCACAAGTAACTAATAATGGGGCAGTTTGAGACAGTACTGGACCGAAGGAGGATTCGGATCCGTCAATGAAGGTGACAGACGAGGGGTTTTGCTTTGACTCAAAAGGAATTTTATTTAAATTAACAAAACTTAAATCAATAAAATTGCCACAAGCACCAGTGTCGATCATCGCATCAATGGTGGTACTATCTTGGTCCCACTGTAAAGTAAGGGTGAGAAAGATGTATTGGTTAATGTTTGTACGAGTTTTGGGTTTAGTCAAGTTTAAACTACTAATATTGAAGTTGTTACCTTCCGTTTTATTCCTTAGAATGGGGCAGGTAGAGACCATGTGGTCAGGGGCGGAGCAGTAGAGACATAGATTGTTGCTTCTGCGTCTCTGTCTCTCAGCTGGGGTCAGTGGACCTCTAACTATACTGACTTCCATAGGAACCTCTTTGGGGGGTGACCTGGACCTCCTGATTGGTGCTGGTTGGTAGTAATTAGCTCGTTCAGCCTTTCTTTCTCTGATGCGTCTATCAATTGATAGGGAGAGATGCATGAGATCTTCCAGGGATGCTGGAATTTCAACACGTGCAAGCTCATCCTTGACGGACTCGGATAGACCAATGCGAAACTGATTTCTGAGAGCTATGTCTGTCCATAAAGTTTCACGACACCAGCATTTGAACTCTGAGATATAGTCCTCCACTTGTCTCTTCCCTTGTTTCAAGTTCCTGATGGTATTTTCAGCAGTAAGCTGTTTGTTAGGATCCTCATAAAGTAAGGACATTTCATTTATGAAAGTATTGAGGGCGCCTAATAGATCGCCATGCTCTTCAACATAGGCATCTGCCCAGACTCTGGGTTCCCCTTTTAGGTATGAAATTAAAGTCAAAATTCTGACTCTGTCAGAGTAATAAGTCCGTGGACGTAAATCAAACATTAACCGACATGAACTGATAAATTGGCGAAAATTTTTCCTGTCACCAGAAAAGCATTCTGGGGGGCAGACTTTAGGTTCCGGGCGTTCCCTGGCTTGAGTAAAATTTTGATCCCTAAGGGCCTCATTTTCTAAGCGCAGGTCATTCAGATTAACAGTAAGTGTGTCCACACGTTGTGACAGTCCCACTAAGTGGTTTGCAATCTCCGCTGGATCCATTTTATGGTTCCGCTATTATGTAACACTCCTGCGATTAATTTGATTGAAGTAGGATCTCAAATGCGGAGGTTTCTCAGATATAACCACTACTTCACTCTTTTATATGATCAAAGAGTTTAGGGTTTTATTCATCACAACCTCTATATGAGAATCACAATGTATAACAAAGCTTATTACTGCATAAGCTATCATATGTGTGTGTGGAAGCAATAGAAAGGTCTATGGTCTGCAATAGTAAGAAAAACAGCAGCAATGTCTATGGTTTGCAATAGCAAGAGAAGCAGCAGCAATGTCTATGGTTTGCAATAGCAAGAGAAGCAGCAGCAATGTCTATGGTCTTGCAATAGCACAAAAGCAGCAGCAATGTTAAAGGTATCCTGTTGTTAGAGTTAGTGTCACAAGTATGCAGCATAAGGGTTAATAAGCACACAGTCTATAGATGAGTACTGCAGGAATTAACTTAGTAATGTTATGCTCATATAGGAATACTTGCGGTTCTGTTGCAATCTGCGTTTGTAGAAGATTGGATTGAATCCTGGAGTAGGTGTATGGACTCTGAGTAATGGAGATGCTGTTTGCAGGGAATTCCTGAAGTTTGCAGGATTTGCTGGGAGCGCTGTAGCAAGGGGGAAGTCCAGTTCCTGTAAGGTGGTGAGGATCCGGTAATGAGGCTCATAAACTGAGCTTCAGAGGCATCAGGGGTGCTTGGCAGCAGATCGTGGCGTGAGGCAGAAGGTCCCAGGTGACGGCAGGGGTCCAACAAAATAGCGGAACACCCTGCCGTCATCGCTGCACGTTTAAATAGCCCGTGCGACGCGGGAAACCAGGAAACTCGCTGGGGCGCGCTTCCGCGTTCCAGCGTGGAACGCAAGCCGCGGCGCACAGGGAGTGACGTTGCAGAGACAGGGAGATGAGCGCAGCTCTCTGTAACAGGTGAGGCTGCGCTCGTTTTGCTCAACATAACGCCAATAGCGTTACAGTCACTAGATAGTTAAGGCTGTTGTTGACTTCACTGCCGACAGGCTCCTAGCAACCAGTGACATTGAGAGTGGAAGCAGCCTGATGGAGAAGCTGAGGGACTAGTTCCCCATCAGGTCCACTCTCTCTTTGTGATTGACAGCTGGCAGTGAGTGGATTTTAAAGCAGGCTGCCTATTGGCATTGGAATCATCCCACTGACTGACATTGCAGTCACTCTTGTCAGCGAGGCTCAGGAGAATGGAATGGCTTAAGATCCCTGGCTCATTGTCACCCCAAATATTTATACCCTTTCCCATAATGCTCCATAAAACTTCACTGGCAATGAAACTCATAGTGGTTGACTAAGAAAGTGTATGCCTATTCATAATCTAAGCCAAGCTCTCTTTGTATCCTCACTCCAACTCTGTAAGTACCAGTGGCATCTGCTAGCAGTAAGGAGAATCGACAGCCAGACTGAGCTTAATGCACAGCGGCTACACATTTAAAAATTCAAGGCTTCTTCTAAATTGCAGAGAAGCATCCAATTTTGGCAGAAGACAAGAAGATGTCCATATTGCTTTCAGAACACAGCACCGCTTACTGTTTGTGGCTAATGCTACAACATTATATTACAGTACACCCAGTAGCCGTGGTTGCAGGAAAGAAATTCGCTCCATATATGGCCAGCCTTAGGGGCCCAGTCACACAATATGTGCATTTTTGCGAGTTGCATTGATCAGGCCGATTTATTTTCTATGGGCCCCCAGACCAAAAAAATGTATCAGATTTTTTTTTCTAATGCAAGTATGTGTTAATTGCATACGTTGCCATGTGCTGAAGGTAAAGTGCCTGTATTTTGAGTATGTATGCACATTGGAGTGCCACTAAAACTGATATACACTCCATACAGAATGCTTTTTCCCTGGTCAATCTTCATGCCAATCCTGGAAAAAAAAGTTGCCTAGCAGTGCTCACTTACCCTGAACAACATTAGAAACTTTCCCTTTAGTGTCAAATACAATACTAATAAACTGCTACAATAAGCCAAAGGAATGGGACACATGTGGAAGTGGTACCATAGCATTTACTATTTAAAGGTCACCATACACTATGGTCTAATGTTTCCCTCAATATTTCCACCCCCAGATGCTGGTGTTTTTTTTTTTACTTTTGTGCTTTATGCTGCCTAATGCCTTGTACGCACGATATCGGAAATTCTGATCGTGCGTGGGCCCCATCGGACTTTTTTCCATCTGTGTTTAGAATCAGAACATTTTCCAATGAAAAAAAAATGATAGGAAATTCCTATCGTCTGTGTGGAACTTTGATGGAGAAAAAACCCACACATGCTCAGAATCAAGTCGACGCATGCTCGGAAGCATTGAACTTCATTTTTCTCAGCTTGTCGTAGTGTTTTACACACTGGTCTGACAGTGTGTATGCAAGACAGCTTGAATAGAATTCCAACTGAAAATTCTATCGGATTTTATCCCATCGGAAATTCCGATCATGTGTAGAGGGCATTAGAAATACATAGAGGAACTTGGATCAATATATAACTGGTAAGTTCTGAATGCTTCTATCTATGTAAATTCAATATATTATTTTTATTTCAAAATGAATATGCTTGGCCGTTGCACTTTCTCTCTTTCTTTATCTCATGCCAACCCTCCTGTCTCAATATTTTGAGTCACTAACCCAGAACAAGCATGCAGATGAATTCAGATTTTCCTGATCTGCCTACTTGTTCCAGGCCAGTTACTCACATAACAGCCAGGCAACCGGCACTTTCAGAATGGAGTCAATAATGGCAACCCTCACATTTCTCTTAGGAAACATCTACTTTAAAGGCAGAGTTTTAGTCAACCATTGTGCAGTTGCATATGGTTCAAGCTGTCAATGAAGGAGTTAATCAACCAAGGATGTGTAGAACCTGGGAATTCCTGGAAGCAAAACACGGATCCCTCAGTAAGATTAAAGAGTGACAATTAATCGATACAGCTCAACAAATTAAATTGGATCTGTAGCTGAATGTCCGAAAGGAGGGCATTGAAATGTTGGAGCCGTGACGCTGTGATTAATTAGAAAGGGAATGGGAAAATTTTAAAGGCCGTGAGAATTCGTTTACAAAACCCTGGAGCCACCAGATGCTGTGACTAAAATACAATGTTCCATTTTCGAGCTGTTTTATTGTTTTTAATAAGCAGACCATATTTTCTGCGGCAATGTATAATTTTATGTGCGGATTCCTACTTCTTTATCCTTTTAACATATAATTTGTCTGCTATAAAATGTTTAGAAATTTCATTTTACCTATTCGAAGCTCATGGAGAAAAAAAATAATAACAAGCAAAACATTTTGAATGTGTTAAATTTATAAAGTGTGTGTTTTTTTTAACTAATTACTTTGTACAAGATTTTTTTAATTAAGCAAAATAAGCTTTTGTCCTTATTTTTCAATTAAATTATCCCCTAAGGCAGAAACAATTATAACTGTTTATTGGATTCTCGAAAAGGTGTAGCTAGCATATGAGCATGTCAGAAGTGCTGCTAAAGTTATAGGAATCGTGTATTAATAAGATTTCCAGTGACTACTTTCTTGGCATTGTGGGAGAGGAAAACAGAGATATCAAACTAAGCTGAAAACTGTATTTTTTTTTAGGCAACCTGCATCCGTGGAAAGGCAGAATCAGAGATGTTTGAACACGTATCAACATATCTGACAGGACAGTTGTTGGTTTGGCCTATAGCAACCAAATTACAAAACCCTTTTCAAAGGGTAGATTTGAAAATAACATGAAATGAAATGGTTGCTATGGTAACATAGCAATTATGCCTTGCAGAAGTAAGGCATAATTCTACTAAAGAATTCTTGTCAGTTGAAATATGAAGTTTGCCATTGCTGGCCTCCTTCTAAAAATGGCAGTTGACATGCTGATCCTTTGGCTTCTATATTTTTTCATCAATGAACTGGAAAAAAGTTTACATATTAGGAAATTTTACTTAATTTATGCTGGCCCTCTAGATTCATAACCATCATTTTCATATGGAGGTCAAAGGCAGCCCTGTATATTTGTCTCAGGACAGTTCCTTTAAAGCAACCTTGTCAAGAGGAAAAAACAAGCCGTGCTGATTTTTTGGCTTTAATTGAAACCGCCTGGTAAGCATAACATCTAACCAACTTGTATTAGTTTAAAGAGGTCCCCCATTTTTCAACCATGACAAGGGAAATATTAAAGTTTGCTTTGCTAGTCATCAAATGCTAGTTTCCTGGCTGTTATACTGATTATCTGACTTGTGGTCTCTCTACAGCTGCTCACCCCCTTTACTAACCGTGCCATGTTTTGAATTGTCTCTGTGTGGAGGTGACCAGCTTGGTAGAGGCAGGGTTTTGCTTCCTCATGTTAGATCCTCAAGTAAGAAGGAGAGTGGAAGCATAGTAATTACATCACTAAGGTGTCCTTTTATGAAAGTGAGATCAGCAGTGATCCCGAATATCGCAGCTGATCTCAGGTCATAACCAGTTTATGAAACTGAGGTAATCAGCTGAGAACATATTCTCCACTGATTATCGCAGCACAGTGAGAATCTGTAACTGACTGTCACAGAAACGGCCAGTTTATGAAGGTGCGAATTCAGCAACCCACTGGCGATCTGTGACAGAATTCTCACTTTCTGATTCACCATCTCAGAGGTGGAGAATCAGAGAGAGAAGCCGAAGCTGCCTGAGTATTGTGGAGGAGGAAGTCTTTCGACTTCCATGCTTCACACACAAGCAGCCATACAGTCAGAACACATCTTCCCCACCATTACACACCACAAAATGAGCAGGTTAGGAATTTATAGTGTATGTATATGTGTATATATATATATATATATATATATATATATATATATATATATCTATATATATATATATAATTCTACCTGCATTAAAATGCTATTATTAAAGTCATTTTTATATAGTTTTTAATTTATTAGTAACAAAAAAAATGAGCAGGTTAGGAATTTATAGTGTATGTATATGTGTATATAGATATATATATATATATATATATATATATATATATATATATAATATATCTATATCTCTATCTCTATATATATATATATATATATATATATATATATATATATATATATATATATATATATATATATATATATATATATATATATATATATAATTCTACCTGCATTAAAATGCTATTATTAAAGTCATTTTTATATAGTTTTTAATTTATTAGTAACAAAAAAATTGTAAACCCTAAAATATGGGTTTACCCATATGGTTTTTACAGTTATACAGGTTTATATTTGTATACTTTATAAAAAAAAATATTTAATGATTATAAATTATATATATTTATACTTATAATTATATTTTTCATTTATATTAATGGTGTATAGCTGCAATAGATATGTGGATTCCATTCATTTACTATACACCATTCACATTTAAATAGGCACATGTATGATCTTTAAATATTGATAAAAACAATGTTTTTTTAATAATTAGGTTAATGTAGATTGTGTAGGGGAATTTAACTTTATTATTTTATTAATATGTGGTGTATAATGTCTGCTGATTCGTGTTCAACTATTGCATTTTACACTTCCTCGTACTGTAATCCCGCTACATCACACGAGATTACAGTGAGAGGAGCTGTTTTTAGGAGTTCCTGCCGTTTGTAGATCGCTCCTCATCTCAACATGAGAAGCGAGCTACAGAGTTTCATAAACAGGCACTCAGAGGAGAGCAATCTACCCTGAGAATGCCTGAGAAATGAATAGCGGCATTTTACCGCTGTTTCATAAAAGGACACCTAAATCTCATTCCAAATCTCCTGAGACTAGTAGTCAGATATAGCAGCATCTTGGACTTCACAGTGTAGATATACATCTATGAGACTGTATGTACAGGACATCCTAGGCACCCTTACCTACCAGGAACTGCACTTCTAATTTCAGGAGAAATTCAAGACAATGGATAATTCTTTCAAAGTACTTCTTAGGTACAGTGAACAATTGTAATGTGCAGTAGAATATAGCACATTTCATATATTATTGTATCTTGTTGAACTGTATATAACAGTTGTAAGAACAGAAGAGATTAAATTAGGTAAAGTACTGACCTAAATCCCACTAAAATTCTGTAACTGTTGTATTAACTGTCACAAACTTTGCCAGTAAAAAGGCAGAAAAGTTACGTTTTAAATGCTAACTTGTAGTATTTCTTCTTGGCTAAACATTTTTTTACCTTGCAATGTACCTCTGAATGTGTTGGTAAATTTAAATAGTCAATTTCCTAGTATGGCCCTCTCCATCTTTGCATGTCACAGCCACTACTTCCCCTTCCCCCTACTTTTTTTTTATAGTAGCTGGGGTAGGGGTGAAGGGGAAAACTATACAATGTAATTTCAGTAACAGTTATGAGTCTGCTGGGGCTATTGACCAAGATGCAGTCTTAGTGGTTTGGAATGTCAAAACAAATTATTTTAAAAGTAAATAACATGCATTAAGACCCGGTTCGAATCCCCAAAAAAATTTGCGCCGTAAGTTACGGCGGCGTAGTGTATCTCAAGCGGCGTAACGGCGCGGAATTCAAATCGGCGATTAGGGGGCGTGTTTCATTTAAATTAAGCGCATCCCCGCGCCGAATGAACTGCGCACGCGCCGTCCCTAAATTTCCCGTCGTGCATTGGGCAAAATGACGTCTCTAGGACGTCATTTTTTTTAACTTACACATGACTTACGTACATTCCGATTCACGGACGACTTACGCAAACAAAAAAAAAAAATTCAAATTAAAAGCGGGAACGACGGCCATACTTAACATGGCAATTCTAACTATACGCCGCAAAACACCAGCTTTAACTATACGCCGGAAAAAGCCGACTAGAGACGACGTAACAGAATGCGACGGCCGCGTGTACGTTCATGGATCGTCGTAAATCACTAATTTGCATACCCGACGTGGAAAACGACGCGAACTCCACCCAGCGGACGCCGAAGTATTGCATCTAAGATCCGAAGGCGTACAAAGCCGTACGCCTGTCGGATCTAACCCAGATGCTGTCGTATCTTGGTTTGAGGATTCAAACGAAAGATACGACGTGGGTAATTTGAAATTACGCGGCGTATCAAGTGATACGCCGGTGTAATTTCTTTGAGGATCTGCCCCACAGTCTCAGTCTCTCCTCTCGCTCAGTGAATAGTCTAGGTATCCTTTCTTGATGATTTATTAAAGATGAACTTGGACAGGACATAGGGAAGCTGTGGGACACTCCAGTGGCACAAAAAAAGCCGTAACACAAGGACATCTCTCAAGCTTCTTATAGCTTCTTAGCACAGTCCTTGCAACAGCAAGTAGGTAACTGAGCTACACTGGGACATAATAGGAAACGTCCAAGAACTGATTGACTCAGAAGATATAGTAGCATCACACAGTCACTAGGATCTCTCACACAGGTCTGTACTCACAAATGTCCCTGGATACATGGATGCCTCCTTTCAATATCAGCCAGACATTTCTCCAGTGAAATCTTCAGACCAGATCCTCAGTAGAATCTCTCAGTCAACAAATGTAGAAGCAGAGCTGGACTGCCCAGAAGGATGGCAGCCCTTCAGGCTGAGAACTTCTCTTCCTGGACAAGAACCCTGCTGTTCCAAGCCTCAGACTATGTATGTACTCCCCAGCCACTTACTGGGCACACTCCCCAAGGTATAGGCAAGGACCACATAAATTTTCAGGCTGCTTATTGACTCTCCCAGTCCACTAAATTCCAGAACCCTCCAAAACACAGGGAGGAGTCAAATCTGCAACCAGTGAGACACAGAGCACCCAAAATTATCACAAGCTGCTATACTGATTACAGGAGAGCTACAGAAAACACATTTACCTAACCCAGTGTTTCTCAATTCCAGTCCTCAGGCCCCCCAACAGGTCTGGTTTTCAGGATTTCCATTATTTTGCACAGGTGATTTGATCAGTTTCACTGCCTTAGTAATCACCACAGCCTTTTCATCTGAGGGAAATCCTGAAAACCTGACCTGTTGGGGGGGCCTGAGGACTGGAATTGAGAAACACTGACCTAACCTAACTTTCAGCCTATCTAGAAGGGTGCTACAAGTCATATTTTTATTTCACAATGTATTATGATTGTTTATACAAGAAATTAGTAATAATGTAGAAATTCTGTGAATATGGTTTGTTCAATAAATCTGTCTTTGGTTTCCCATGTAATTTAGATAAATACTAGACTCTGGGAACCAATAATGCATAAATCCAGAACATCTCGAATGGTTCCCACTTTACTTACATAATTTAAAAAAATACTTGGCATTAATTATACAATTCCAAGGTAATATAGTTGAGCGATGTATATACATTGCATCAAATTTTTTAATTGATGGTTATTTTATTAAGCTAAAGCTTTTGTATTTGGGTAGCAATTTTTAATTAGGGAATTTATATATTTGTAATGTTTAGAATAAATATTTGTACTTTGATAAAGTTTGGCTGCCAATTTTTTGCTGCCTTTTTGATATTGTCTTAAGTTGGGCAATTGCCAGCATTTCTTCAGTGGTGCTATACCCCTATTGTAGTGGCACACATGTGTAGTTCTAAGGAGGCATGCCAGCTCGTGAGAGGGTGGAAATGCTGCTGGGAAATATATACTTTTTCATGTCTGCATCTGAGATCTGTTTTTTCTTTTTACATTCTGTTTGCCAAGGAGGGTAAGGGGCAACCCATGGAGACTGTAAACCCAGATCTGTTGAATATAGTTTTTTTTGCTGCTTGTATTTTTATTTCTATTCTTTGAACGTACTTGGATTGTGTTTGTGGATTTTTCTAGATCTATAAAACAGCTTCAGCATTTCAAACGCATACACTATGGGCCAGATTCATGTACCTGCGCTGCAGCGTAACGTAACTCATTTACGTTACACCGCCGCAACTTTTCAGCGCAAGTGCGTGATTCACCAAGCACTTGCGTGTAAACTTACGGCGGTGTAACGTAAAGCCGTCCGGCGCAAGGCCGCCTAATTCAAATGGGGCGTGTACCATTTAAATTAGGCGCGCTCCCGCGCCGAACGTTCTGCGCATGCTCCGTGTGAAAATTTCCCGCCGTGCTTTGCGCGAAATTACGGCGCCCCAACGTGTTTTTTGAACGGCGATGTGCGTAACGTACTTTCGTATTCCCGGTCGTCTTACGCAAAAAAAAAAAAATTGAAATTTGACGCGGGAACGACGGCCATACTTTAACATGGATGGTGTAATTTTACACCATCTAAATAGCACACTTAACTTTACGACGGGAAAAACCGACGTAAGAGAATGCGACGAACGCGCGTACCTTCATGGATCGCCGTAAACAGCTAATTTGCATACCCGACACTGGAAAACGACGCAAACTCCACCCAGCGTCCGCCGGAGAATTACACCTACGATCCGAAGGCGTACGAAGCCGTACGCCTGTCGGATCTATGCCAAAAGCCGTCGTATCTTGGTTTGAGGATTCCAAATCAAGATACGACGCGGCAAATTTGAAAATACGCCGGCGTATCAGTAGATACGCCGGCGTATTTCTGCTGTGAATCTGGCCCTATGTACCTTACTTCATGAAAAGCTGAAAACTAAAAAGTTGCTTTGTGCGCACTGTTTAATTCTCTGGAAAAATGGACATGTCAGTCTGTCTGTAAAGCCTGGCAGTGCTTGATTGACTGAAGTTTTATCATAAACATACACTGGCTTCCTTAGAGAATTACTGTAATTTATGGTTGAAATGTGTTACCATAATTCAGGGATCGTCAAACAACGGCTTTCCAGCTGTTGCAGGAACTACACATCCCATGAGGCATTGTAAAACTCTCACATTCACAGACATGACTAGGCATGATGGGAATTGTAGTTCCTGAACAACTGGAAGGCCATAGATTCAGTGCCAGCAAGTGGCACTGAATCTAGTAAAACTAAATCCAAAATCTTTTTCCATCTTCAATAGTGTAATGCCGCGTACACAAGATCATTTTTCGGCATTTAAAAAACAATGTTTTTCAGCCTCTAAAAAAACAAAGTTTTTTCCAACTTCATCATTAAAACGACGTTGCCCACACACGATCATTAAAAAAAAATGCTCTAGCAAAGCGCGGTGACGTACAACACGCACAACGGCACTATAAAGGGGAAGTTTCATTCGGATGACACCACCCTTTGGGCTGCTTTAGCTGATTCCTTGTTAGTAAAAGATGATTCGCGCTTTTCTGTCTGTTACAGCGTGATGAATGTGCTTACTCCATTATGAACGCTAGTTTTACCAGAACGAGCGCTACCGTATCATAACTTGCTACTGAGCATGCGCAGGTTTTTTACGTCGTTTTAGCCCACACACGAAAAAAATTGCCACCTGAAAAATTACATCGTTTTAAACGTCGTTAAAAAATGCAGCATGTTTGAATTTTTTTTGTCGTTTTTCAGAACCCAAAAAATTATGTGAAGCCCACACACGATCATTTTAAATGACATTTTTTAAAAACTTCGTTTTTTACATGCCGAAAAATGATCGTGTGTACACGGCATAAGAGCTGGTTGTAACCCATCAAGTTTTTGTTGCCATCTGTGTCTCACTTCACTTCCTGTCCCATAGCCAAAGTAGGAAGGAAGAGGAAATCCCTCAAAAGTGAAAGAATCCCTGGTTGTCATAGAACTAGTTTCCACATTGAAAGATTTTCCCTCTATTCCTGTTCTGGGGACAAACCAACAAAGGGCAAACACAGCAATAAACATTTCACAGGGGGTCTAATCCCTTTTCATTCTATCCAAAACTTAAGAAAGCTTTTACTTTAAAGCCCAGAAATGATAGCTCTGCATTTACATAAGATTTCCCTTTAAAGTGGTAGTAAAATTAACAAGCAAACTAAAGAAAACCCACCGCCAGTTGTAACTATAATACACTAGTATGCACTGCATACTAGCACATTATGAAAGACTTAAGCCTTGTAGACATGATCGGATATCTGAAGGAATCTAATCCAAATTGATTTTTTCATCGGATATCCGATGAAGCTGACTTTCATCAGTCTTGCCTACACACCATCAGTCAAACATCCGACCGTGCCAAAACGCGGTGATGTAAAACACTACGACGTGCTGAGAAAAATGAAGTTCAATGCTTCCGAACATGCGTCGACTTGATTCTGTGCATGCATGGATTTTTGACCGATGGGCTTCCACACGGACGATCGTTTTTTTTTCTATCGTTTTTTTATCTATAGGTAAAATTTAAAACATGTTCTATTTTTTTTCACCAATGGAAAACAAACCAATGGGACCCACACACGATCGGTTTGTCCGATGAAAACAGTCCATCGTCTGTTTTCATCGGACAAACCGATCGTGTGTACAGGGCATAAGGGACAAACTGAGCCCTCCAGGGCTGCGCTCTGGCTGGTTCCCCGGTGCCACACCTGTATTCCATATGAGTTTTGTATCTTCAGCCTCTTGAATGGCTGGGGGGACGTCACTCTGCCGCATGCACATGGGAGTCACATCTCCACAACACAGAGTGGGCTATAAATGTTGTCTGAGGTGCACATGTGTGGCTCAGATCACCATACTTGCTGTCAGGCAGGGGGACATTTATGACAGAAGAGACCTCTAGGGTGGAAAAAAAAGTGGATTTTCTAATTTATTATTTTACTGCCACTTTAAAGCTGAATTCCAGAAACAATATTTGGTCATGTGCACTGTAAAAATAAATTCACCCTGTACAGTATAGTAAGCTCTGAACGTCTGTCACTTGCTCTTCACCTCCCCAATGCGAAAACATCTTTCATTCTCTATACTAAATGAAAAGCATTCTGTGAATGGAGAAGGTGCAGATGGCATTACACTCTTCCCTCCTCCATTCACAGAATGTAAGGCAAGATGTTTACTAATGGACAAGGTGCTGAGGTAGCAATCCACTGGGAGAACTGTACTCCAGCCAGTACTGTGAGGCCCCGTACACACGACCGAGTTTCTCGGCAGAATTCAGCCAGAAACTCGATCGGAGCTGAATTCTGCCGAGGAAGCCGACGAGTTCCTCGTCGAGCCAAATAGAGAACATGTTCTCTATTTCCTCGTTGTTCAATGAGGAAAGTTGGCTCGCCGAGATCCTCGGCGGCTTCACACAGAACTCGACGAGCAAAACGATGAGTTTTGCCCGGTCGAGTTCCTCGGATGTGTGTACGGGGCCTGAGTCTTTTACAGAACAATGCACCCTACACACACCCTACACACATGGCACACATAGTGAGCTATGACTAAGCGCTAAGGAAGCGGGAAACACATTAGCTGGTGATGCTGCCCCCCCCCCCCCATTTGTGTTTTTGCACATGTTTTTATGAACTGCCTGAAACTAAGGTGATTTTTCTGGACGTGCGGACAACCAGACCGACCTAGAGCGTTTTATCAAAATAAGTTGCGCTAAACTTACTTACGTATACTATGTGAGGTTAGTAAAATTGATAAATACACGAATAGACAATAGAAGGTGTTGGTTATAACATATTGATTGACAGTAAATAGTCCATATAATATGAGTATTTGGCCGATGTGAAATTGGCCCACGGTGACACACGAAACACTCAAGAAAATGTAATCGGATTAAAGATGTAGCTTCCACCTCTGCACACACTAACCACTTATACCTGGTAGCTATAAATGATCTCCTATTACAGGAGATAATACGTGCTTTTGACTTGTTTCCCAGACCAGGAATTTAAGGAGCACACCAATAATGTCAGCGTCTTCACCAGTGGAGATCCTCACAGGTATTATATACTGTATGACCAGGCACTTAATTGGCTGACCTAGAGCGGTGTTCACACACATCTACACATGGCATACACTTCGTTATTATTATCATATCGTTACAATGCACGTCCCCAAATATTGTTTTTGGCCAGAGTTCAGCTTTATATAATGTGATGCATAGGATCATAATGGTGTTATATAACAACCAATCATAATTCAGCTTTTGTTTACCTGAATCGCTGCTACATGATTGGTTGTGTGTGAAAGCCTCAGGCTGGGTTCACACTACTACACTACTTTCATCCTACTTTGCTCTGTGTTCAATGTTTCCCTATGAGAGCGTGTGAAAGCCTCAGGCTGGGTTCACACTACTACACTACTTTCATCCTACTTTGCTCTGTGTTCAATGTTTCCCTATGAGAGCGTCTTGTAGCGTTCTACACAAGTCGGTCCGACTTTGAAAATGCTCCCTGTACTACTTTTGGTCCTACATTAATCCTACTTCAGGCCCATTGAATATCATTGAAGTCGGACCAAAGTAGTATCCTGTTCATGAAAGTAGGATGGATGTAGGACCAGTGTAGGATAAATGTAGGACCAATGTAGCAGAGCAAAGTAGGATGAAAGTAGTGTAGTAGTGTGAACCCAGCCTGAGGCTGGGTTCACACTACTACACTACTTTCATCTTACTTTGCTCTGCTACATTGGTCCTACATTGGTCCTACATTTATCCTACATTGGTCCTACATCCATCCTACTTTCATGAACAGGATACTACTTTGGTCCGACTTCAATGATATTCAATGGGCCTGAAGTAGGATCAATGTAGGACCAAAAGTAGTACAGGGAGCATTTTCAAAGTCGGACCGACTTGTGTAGGACACTACAAGACGCTCTCATAGGGAAACATTGAACACAGAGCAAAGTAGGATCAAAGTAGTGTAGTAGTGTGAACCCAGCCAGGCAGAGAAACTGATCAAATCACCTGTGCAAATTAATGAAAAACCTGAAAACATGAGAGCCGGTTCACACTGGGGCGACTTGCGATCCGACTTTATGTCGTCTCAAGTCGTCCCAAGTCGCGCTGTAGAGAAAAACAATGGAAGTGAATGGGAGCGGTGTTAATACACACGACTCAAGGCGATCCAACTTCAGAAAAGGTTCCTGTACTACTTCAATCCGACTTGTAGGTGATTTGTACCCATTGATTTCAATGGAAGTCGCCTCAGAAGTCTGATCACTGTCTTAACTGAAGCGACTTTCCAGGAAGATAACATACATTTCTCAGGCAAACCGCTTCTGCCCCTCTCCCTCCCCCTCCCTCTCCCAGAGCTGATTGTTGTTTTATTGGCCACTGGAAAGTCTCCTGTCCTGGAGACGACTTCAAGTTGTGTTGTAAATCGCCCCAGATCGCCCTGTGGTTCATGTTCAAGTTGTGTCTGAGTCGCCTCTGAAAGCCGACTCTAACTCTTTTGGGGCGCCTTGAGGACTGGAGTTGAGAAACACTGGCATAACCCATTGCACCATTTTTAAAACAAACCTTTGGCTAAACACAGTTTAATTACGGGTACGTTAATTGTTTTATCTACCAGAGAACCTGTAATTCTCTCCAGACAGATTTATGATTTAATAACACCACATTGCACAGCCGGGCAAATAACATACTTATTTCCTGGTTCACAGGTTTCTAAATAATTTCTCTGTCATGAGCCTTTTCAATCAACAATGATCCAACTTTATCACCTTTGTTCAATGAGCAAAGATGTCACCCAGAAAGCAGTAAAACTGAACCAGAAAAAGAAGCGCTAATGCTGATCCAGGAGACAGTAGAATGATCTTCCTGGCTGTGCAGTGTGGAAGTGTAAATGGAAGTGTAAATCACATTATTGGCTGAACAAAATTAAAAACAAAATTGTCAAATAAAATGTTTGCATGTATATGTTTCTGTTAATAAGGCATCTGGCAGGATTTCCACTTTGTTCAGCCTCGTACACATGATCGGATGGGAATTGTGTGATGGTAGGCTGTCAGAAAATCTGACTATTTGTACGCTCCAAAAATGTGGGATAGCATGCTTTAAAATTTAACGCCAACAATTGTGTGTTGTCGGATTTTCCAATCGTGTTTACACAAAGTACAAACACACATGTTTGGAAACGATGCTCACCATAACACAACATTAGCAAAAGGTGCCCAAAGCGTGGCACTAAAGAGCTGAAAAACCACGTTGTTTCTTGTTTGTTTGCGGAAATTTCTTTGCCATTTGTATGCAAGACAAGTTCCTGGTCAAACGCCCTTCGGACAAAAGTCCTGCGCTTTGTCCGCAGAAAATCCAATCATGAGAATGAAGCCTCGTACACACGACCGAGAAACTCGACGGGCGAAACACATCATTTTGCTCGTCGAGTTCCTTGTTAGGCTGTTGAGGATCTCGGCGAGCCAAATTTCCCCATTCCCACCGAGGAAAAAGAAGACATGCTCTCTTTTTGGCTCGACGAGATCCTTGACAGTTTCCTTGTCGAAAAGTGTACACACGACCGGTTTCCTCGGCAAAAAAAAAATACCAGCAAGTTTCTTGCTGGTTTTTGCCGAGAAACTCGGTCGCGTGTACGAGGCTTAAGGCTTAAGGGCCCTTTCACATGTATGGATGCCGTGAGGATCCGTACCTTTCTCATCCACTTGCTCAGTGGGGATCTCTCTGTTGATCCCCGCTGAGCCGGCAGATGACAGGGCAGTCCTTGCACACTGTCAGATATCTGCTCTCCTTTATGGGGGGATCGAATGAACACGGACCGTCTGTCCGTGTTCATCCGATCCAATCCGCAGACGGTTGGAAAAATAGGATTTTCCTCCGTCTGCAGAATCAGAGCATAGCGAACACTGATGAGATCGTGTCAGCGGATGTTCATCCGCTGACACCCGCTATCCCATAGGGATACAAGTATGTCCGTATTTCATCCGAAAACGGATGGTTGAAATACGGACATACGGTCCGCTGGTGTGAAATGGCCCTTAAGGCCCGTACACATGGTCAGACTTTCGCCAACAAAGTTCAAATTGGTCCAATCATGTGTACGCTCTATCGGACCAACTTTTTCGTGTTTCGTCGGACAAAAAGTTTGATCTGCAAACAGACAAACTTTTCGACAACAAAAGTCCGATGGTGCCTTTTGTACAAAGGGCAAATACGCATGCTGAGAACCAATGTTAAAATCAACCAACAATAGCAGAAGTTAACCAAAGGGTGGCGGTAAAGAGCAGAAAAGAGCAGAAATACCTTGTGATGTTGGGAAAGTTTTTGATTTTTTTTTTAGAAAAGTCCGAGCGTGTGTATGCTATGGGTGTGACCGGACAAATCACTTCGGACAAAAATCCAAAGGAAAGTTTTTTGGATGTTTTTTGGATGTCCGACCGTGTGTACGGACTTTAGACTTTAGACTCATTGGGCCAGATTCACAGTAGATACGCCGACGTAACTCCGAATCTAAGCCCGTCGTATGTTTAAGTGTATTCTCAAACTGAGATACACTTAAACATGCCTAAGATACGACGGCCTGCGCCGTCCTATCTTAGGGTGCAACATTTACGCTGGCCGCTAGGTGGCACTTCCATTGCGGTCGGCGTAGAATATGCAAATGAGTTGTTACGCCGATTCACGAATGTACGCTTGCCCGTCGCAGTAAATTTACTCCGTTTCCGTAAGATATGCGGCGTAAAGATAAACATGCCCCCTAGGTGGCGTATCCAATGTTAAGTATGGCCGTCGTTCCCGCGTCGCAATTTGAAAATTTTAGTAGTCTGTGAATGGCGCTGGACGCCAGTTACGTCCACGTTGAAACCAATGACGTCCTTGCAACGTCATTTAACCGCAATGCACGTCGGGAAATTTTAGGGACGGCGCATGCGCAGTACGTTCTGCGCGGGAACGCGCCTAATTTAAATGATCCACGCCCCCTACCCGGATCATTTGAATTAGGCGGGCTTGCGCCGGGGATTTTACGATACGCCGCCGCAACTTTACAGGCAAGTGCTTTGTGAATCAAGCACTTGCCCGTAAAACTTGCGGCGGCGTAACGTATATGCGATACATTACGCTGCTGCAGACTACGTGAATCTGCCCCACTCACATTTGCTCTGTGCCTCTAATAGCTCTTTCTAAAGTGACTGTATGTAAAAATGTGGCATTGCTTTGCATGAAGTAATTAAAGAAACCGGTTTCGGGTCAATTGCACATTTTTATAGTTAACAAAATATTTTTAATAATATATTTTTTTATAATGCATCAAGTATTTGTAATGTGGAGCACACTCTATACATCTCTGTACACGAGTCAGCTTTACACAGGTATTCTGTGGCACGCTTTTGTTGCAGCACATTGACACTGGACAGTAAAATTCCCCGGCTTGCTGAGCGGCAGGGCAATCACTGCTGGACCAGAAGCAAAGTAAAGACGTACTGATATACATAAATGTACATTAACATATTAAAACGATGCCATTAGTAAATAATCCACTGCAGCAACTGATCGAAAAGACCAGGATCAGATCCAATGATTATTCACATAAAAGGGGGAATTCCTGTGAAAAGCAAGAAATCCATGACTGGTATTCCTCAGAACGGCGCACAGCTTGCTTTAAAATGTGCAATATTTATGTAAACATTTGTCATCCCTTATTGTGAACATACAGATGGAGTACATTTGCTTTAAATAAAAAGCACGTCTTTGAGTGGAACATAAACAAACAAGCCAATGGGAAATATATGGCCGCCATTAAAAATAGAACAGTGGTGTAATAGAAAATCAGGAGATTGTGTTATTGTTTTAAAAGAAGTTGCTGCCGAAACCACTGAGTACATTTAACACTTTTACCTATTTTCCCGGGATGTAGAAGGATCCTCTAACATCCAAATCCATACATGACACCCTCTCAGCTGATTTATTACAGCTAAATGGCAAAGCGCACATGTTTCCACCTGCATTGAACGTTTTTTTTTCTGGAGCCTCAATATACATCCATGAGAAAAAAAGGACTTACCGCATGACTTTTCCAGGGCAATGAAACACAACTGTATTCTTTATTACATGCATGTTATTTTTTTCTTTACTCCCTGTATGCACATTGGTGCGCCATTACAAATGAATGGCAGGGTTGTACGTGGCCCGTAAAATGCACAGGAAAAAATGTGAAGGTGCCAAAACACTGATAAAAAAAATGAACACAATATTGGATTTGTTACTCATTCCATCAATCAGAATTCTTCTTTAATATTCCTTTTAAATGATGAACTGCAGGAGGTTATGCTTATTTTCTTTTTGCAGTATAATATGGCCAAATTATGAAGCATTCTGGGCTAATTTGATGTACTTTGAAGTACCTAGGCTATTTTCTGTCTAGGGGTGATGTCATTTATGGCATTATATAAATACTGGGGCAGATCCAGGTACCTGCGCGCCTAGTTACGACGAATTTATTGAATTTACGCTTTTTTTTTTTAAAAGCCAGCAGCTTAAAATACTGCAGCTGCTGACTTTAAAAATTTGAACACTTACCTGTCCAGCGTGCCCGCGATGTCGGCACCCGAGGCCGACGCGTGCCTCGGTCCTCGGATGCTGCAGCCGCCATCTTCGCTAAGGGAATCAGGAAATTAAGGCTTGCGGCTTCACTTCCCGGTTCCCTACTGTGCATGCGCGAGTCGCGGCTGTGCTGCGCAATCGAAATGGTCCCTCCTGTCTTCTATCTCCCAGAATTCAGTGGGGGGGGCATAGATTATCCGCAGATTCTGCGTATATCTATGCCCGGGAGTGGGTGCAAATACCTGTATTATACAGGTATCTGCACCCCCTCCCCCCTGAAAGGTGCCAAATGTGACACCGGAGGGGGGGAGGGTTCCGAAAACATTTTTTGTGTGAACCTCTGCTTAAACTTTTTCTCAGCCATAAGATAAAGCTGCCACATATTGATTTGGGTATTTTGTTTATTTTTACAATGTGTAATAAGAAGAAAACTATATATATATATATATATATATATATATATATATATATATATATATATATATATATATATATATATATATATATATATACTGTATATAAATATATATATCTATCAGCATGTGATTCAGTGATGCCTTAAAGGGTTGCTAAACCCTCACGTTTTTTTTTTTTTAAACAACAAGCATGTCATACTTACCTCCACTGTGCAGTTCGTTTTGCACAGAGTGGCCCTGATCCTCCTCTTTTGGCGTCCCTCAGCGGTGCTGGTAGCTCCTCCCCACATCGAGTGCCCAAGTCGGAGAATCGCTCTCCTTGGTGGAAACAATGCGGGTGTGCTCCTGAGTCCTGTGTCTTTGTCCGTAGACACAGAAAGCAGGACTCGGGCCCGCCCCCCAGCGCCTGTGTCATTGGATTTGGTTCACAGCATCGGGAGCCAATGGCTGCGCTGCTATCAATCTATCCAATCAGGACACAAGACACCAGCTAGAGCTGATGTTCTCGTTCCTGGCTGGAGAAAGACAGGGTTCAGGTAAGTATAAAATTGGCTCTGGGGGGCTGGTACATGACAAGAGGTTTTTCACCTTAATGCATAGAATGCTTTAAGGTGAAAAACCATGAGAGTTTACAAGCCCTTTAAGTGTCCCATCCTTTAAGTGTCCCATCCTTTAAGTGTCCCATCCTTTAAGTGTCCCATCCTTTAAGTGTCCCATTCTTTAAGTGTCCCATCCTTTAAGTGTCCAATCTGAGCAGCAAAAAGCAAAAACACTATTTAATTCATTTGTAATATTCAAAGCAAACTCCCCTATCCATCCATGTCTCTGTGCTTTATTTTGTTGAAAAATCACTTTGAAAATCTAACCCCTGACCATCTTGGGTAAGGGCAGACGATTCATGTAGCATTTACTTCCCGGAAATTCATCTGCCCTTAGCTCAAGCATGCATGCAGGAGTGTGTGCTTAGCTGAGAAAACCCATCCTCTATCCTGAAGACACCTGGGATGTATGACATCATTTGCCTAGGCAAGAAACCAGGAAATAACTGAAGAAATGTAAAAAAAAAAAAAAAAAAAAAAAGCTTAAAACAAGTAAATATGATATACTTTCCTACCGATTTACTAATGCTTGCAGCATGAGCATTAAAATATTTACTAATACTAGCAGCCTGAAGATAAAAAAAAAAAATCATTGTTGATTGGGAGAGTGAAGTTCCACTTTAATATTATTCACATTGAAGTCTGTAAGTGTTGTATTTTTCACTGTATGACTGCTTTGCATAATATGTATGTGCACAAAAAAAGTTATACTTGTAACCAAACCACTTGCTAGAGGCAACTTTTCAAATTGTTGCAAATTTTCCTTCTTGCAGTTTTAGAGGTAGTTCACACAATCCTTTGATAATGCTGTTGTAAGAGCTTACCAAATGATCCATGTGCTTAAGTGTCCATTTGAATGTGCCTTAGTGCATGCATGTTTTATGCATTGAGGTGTGCTACGTTAATGAAGCCTATCCATTTAATTGGCCTGGCGGGGCACCTCAACACATGAAATGCACACCTGTGCTATCTTTGTTGAAGCAAATCATGGTGCATTACCAACTATTTTATTGTGTTGAGTCGCTGTTCTAAAAAATTGGCAGCAAAATGCAAAGCACATACACTGTGTGTGTGTATTGGTAATGCTGAGGAAAAGCCAAAATACCTTTTCTCATCCGCAGTATATAGCAGTCTTGTGACTTCTATCAGTATCTGTTTAACCACTTAAGCCCCGGACCATTTTGCTGGCCAAAGACCAGGCCCCTTTTTTGCGATTCGGCACTGCGTCGCTTTAACTGACAATTGCGCGGTCGTGCGACGTGGCTCCCAAACAAAATTGACGTCCTTTTTCCCACAAATAGAGCTTTCTTTTGGTGGTATTTGATCACCTCTGCAGTTTTCATTGTTTGCGCTATAAATAAAAATAGAGCGCCAATTTTGAAAAAAATTCAATATTTTTTACTTTTTGCTATAATAAATATTCCCCAAAAAATATTTCCACAGTTTAGGCTGATATGTATTCTTCTACATATTTTTGGTAAAAAAATTGCAATAAACGTATATTGATTGGTTTACACAAAAGTTATAGCGTCTACAAAATAGGGGATAGTTTTATGGCATTTTTATTATTTATTTATTTTTTTACTAGTAATGGCGGCGATCTGTGATTTTTATAGTGACTTTATGGCAGACACATCGGACACTTTTGACACATTTTTTGGACCATTGTCATTTTCACAGCGATCAGTGCTATAAATATGCACTGATTATTGTGAAAATGACACTGGCAGTGAAGGGATTAAACACTAGGTGGTACTGAAGGGGTTAAGTGTGTCCTAAGGAGTGATTCTAACTGTTAGGGGGCGTGGCTATGAGTGACAGGTCACTGATCTCTGCTCCCGATGAGAGGGAGCAAACGATCAGTGACAGTGTCACTAGGCTGAATGGGGAGATGCTTGTTTAAACCTGCCTCTCCCCCTTCTGCAGCTCTGTGACCCGATCACGGGACACCAGTGGATATCAAGTCCACGGGTCCAGCGGGCACGGTCACAGAGCTCGCAGCAGGGAATTTCAAAGTGACGTATATAAACGTTACTTTGCCCAGCCGTGGCCATTCTGCTGACGTAAATGTACAAGAGCCGGTCCTTAACCGGTTAAATCTTGTAGGAGGAGTCTTCATACTGCACTGGCTGTTCTATCAGGATGCGAGACCCCTGACCCTCTGTCTGGAGAGTGCTAAAGTGCTGATCACATGCACTCTCCCAAGAAAAAAACTAACTCTTTAGCAATACACAACTGAGCATGTGCAGCCTGACTCCAGTAACTCTGTTTTATCCAGACATGTTTTGGGGGCAAAGCAAGAAGGGGGGGATCTGTGCATACAAGATCAAACAGCCTTTTTACATAATGCAGAGGATTAACCCCTTAGGTTCCACAGGGAGTATAACAAACATGCTTTATTTTACTCTTATGGGTTTAGTAACACTTTAAAATCAGATAATTCCAAAATACTTCCCAGACCCCGGAAAGCATTTGAGTATCATTGCCAATCACTTCTATTACAGGGATCAGGAAGTCCACAACTAAATCACTAGCAGTGTAATGCTTGTCTTAAGACCCTTTAACCCATTTTTTCAGCCGTTTTGGCGCTAAAATAGTGCCTGTAAAGTGCCTTTAAAAACTTATTTTAATGCTCCCCAGTGTGCACTGGGGCAGTGCGTTGACAGGACGTTGAAAAAAGTCCTGTAAGCAGCATCTTTGGGGAGGTGGGGGAGCAGTGTATTCCCCTGCACTTTCAACGCCCCTGCCCATTGAAATTAATGGGCATCACTGCCAAAGCGCCTGCAAAGCACTTCGGCAGTGGCGCTACACGGGCGCTATTAACCCTTTCTTTGGCCACCAAAATGATGGTAAAGCGGCGCTTTACCGCTTACATGGTTCAGAGTGAATGGGCTCTTAATGTAAATGTGTAGTAACATTTGTAAGTGTTTGAAAGCATATTAAGATGTTGAGATGTATTGTGTTTTTATTTGCCCACAATAACACAAAATGTTGACTGACAGATCTTATTACCAAATCAAAGGACAAAAGGTGTTGTTAGCATTGTGGGAACCAATCATATTTTCTGGTTCCAATTCTTCCATCAGTCTTGCATACACACTGTCAGACTAAATTCCGACCGTCCAAAACGCGGTGACGTAAAACACACACGACGAGCCGAGAAAAATAAAGTCGACTTGATTCTGAGCATGCGTGGGTTTTTTTTTTTTTATCAGAGTTGCACACAGACGATAGGAAATTACGATCGTTTTTTTTTTCCATAGGAAAAAAAGAAAACACGTTCTATTTCTAAACCCCGATGGAAAAAAGTCTGATGGGGCCCACACACAATCGGAATCGTGTGTATGCGGCATAAGGCAAGAGAAAGAGGGGAGTCAAACTAAATTTCATCGTAGGCTGCATTATGATTGTTCTCAAAAGGGCCGGTTGTATCTGTAATATTGGATGTACAGCGCATCCCCTCCCCTTACATTAGATGTCAAGAGCCACCCCACCATCAGATGTTGAGTCCCCCACTCTCCCGTACATCGCAGTGCACCCCCTTTTATTATTCTGCTGCTGGGAAGCTGTATACATTGCTTGAAAGCAGAAAGTAGGGGTCTGGAGGAGGACCAGAAGAGGGCTGGAGCAATCCTGCAGCTGCAGGAGAGGTGCGAGGGCCACATGAAATGACCTGAAGAGCTGCATTTGGCCCGCAGGCCTTGTGTTTGACACCTGTGACTTAAGGGGACCTATGTCCCCTCATTGTAAAGGCGCTCTAGTATCTGCTATAATCTATAAATAACAAAGATGTCCTTGGTGAGATGCTTGAGCAGATCTAGACCAAGAACTTCAGCCGCACCCCCCCAAAGAGTTGATCAGCTTTAATAACTGCTTGCAGCTATATCCACATTGTGATATAATGAAAACAAACTGGTTAGAATTGTGCAGAATTAGTCTCAACTGGCACTCTACGTACCCTGCTCCAATGCCATAGTGTTGCCTGGCAACATCTGAGGTTTCACGATTATTATGTGTGATCCGTGTTTGCTGACCTGAGCTACTCCACATACTAAGCAAGCACTCGCAACAGTGCATTCGATCAAAAAAAATTCTCTTTGTCTAACAACAGCACCAACTTTGGTATAATTCACTTTTACTAAGCAAACCCGCCTGTCCCTAAAACCATTTGCATGGCAGCAGAACGCTTGTTTGCAGAACAGTTTAGTTGTATAAATTATGGAGATTCGATGGAATGCTTATAATGAAATGTATTAGATCATGCCTATAAGGAAACGTATTGAATAAGATGATCCACACAAGGCCTACATGTTGATAGGGGTACGTTATATTAACATTGGAAATGTTTTTTCTTTGTCACTATTTCATTTGCTGTACTGGAATCTTTGTAATAGAAAAGCAAAATATTGTTTCAAAATTAGATTCTGATAAAAACCTAATGGGGCAAAGAACATTGTTTCTGGTTTTCCTGCAATATAAAGTCTGATCATTTTTAATCTGGGAGCTGACACCTTGAATATGTTTGTGCTCATCCTCTGCTCTGCATCATCCATATCTTACATAAAGCAAAATGAGCAGAGCCAATATTACACATAGAGGGCGCTCTCTTCCTGGTTCAGACCAGTGAAGCTTTGGCATGCTAATTTGGTGCAACTGTGGTGGTCCTATCACCTGTCCTATCACCTGTATCTGACTGCCAGAGGCATCATTTACTGATTTTTATTCTTAGCTTGAAAAGCTAATCCAAAAAGCATCATGTTCAGCATGCACTTACACTGAGCATTTAAAAACTCAATCAGCTTTACTAAAGTACCTGAAGTGGTAGTAAACCGCATAAAAAAAAAAAAATCCGGCCAAAATTTGAATTTGAATAGTTTTCTAATCGTTTTCAAATTCGAATAGTTTTCAAATTTAAAAACTTTTCGAATTCAAATAGTTTTCCAATTTCCAAAGAGAATAAAATAGAAAAGAAAATAAAACACATTTTTTCTATTCTATTTCTTTATTTTTTATTCTATTTTATTCTTTTTGGAAATTGGAAAACGATTTGAATCCGAAAAATATTAGAATTCAAACACTATTTGGAAACTTTTCGAATTCGAAAACTTTTCGAAATGAATTCGAAAACTTTTCGAAATGAATTCGAAATCTTTTCGAATTCGAAAACTTTTCGAAATGAATTCGAAAACTATTCGAAATTAATTTGAAAACTATTCTAAATTAATTCGAAAACGTTTCGATCCGATTCGAAAATGAATAAACGAAACTAATCCAGAAAATTAAATAAACAAATTAATGTAAATAATGAATCAAAACTAAACTAAACAAATGTTTTCGTTACGCACACGTCTAAATGAAACCCTCCAGTGGCACGCTGACACCACTAAAGGAGCTTTCATCTAGACATGTGCACTGCTGAAAATTTATTTTTTTCCAACTTCATCATTAAAACGACGTTGCCCACACACGATCGTTAAAAAAAATGCTCTAGCAAAGCGCGGTGATGTACAACACGTACGACGGCACTATAAAGGGGAAGTTCCATTCGGATGACGCCATCCTTTGGGCTGCTTTAGCTGATTTTGTGTTAGTAAAAGACGATTCGCACTTTTCTGTCTGTTACAGCGTGATGAATGTGCTTACTCCATTACGAACGATAGTTTTACCAGAACGAGCGCTCCCATCTCATAACTCATAAACGACATAGTTTAAAACGTTGTTAAAAAATGCAGCATGTTTGAATTTTTTTTTTGTCGTTTTTCAGAACCCGAAAAATTATGTGAAGCCCACACACGATAATTTTAAATTACATTTTTTTAAAACGTTGTTTTTTACATGCCGAAAAATGATCGTGTGTACGCGGCATCAGGCCTCACACTGCACACTAAACATTTTTGGATGTTTTTACAGCAGCTGTTTTTGGCTTCGGACATTTTCTTTTTCAGTCAATAAACTCCCCATCATGTTATCCTATGTGTCCATGTACACATAAGCTGTTTTTTTATTTTTTTTAGCATTTTTTCTGGCTCTAAAAAAAAAAAAACTAGTCGGTTCGGAGTTTTTCAGCTATTTTCAGCTGTAAAAACACTCTAACCCCAAAAATGCTGATAAACACAGATAAACTCTCAAAAACGCAGCTCACCAGCATTTTTTTTACATTTTTCGTTCTTTCAGATTTTCAAATTTTCTGATTTTTTCCTTATTTTTTCATTTTCGTTCTTTCTGATTTTCGGAATTTTCGGATTTTCGCTCTTTCAAAGTTTTGTTCTTTTAGAAAATGTGTTCTCGAAAAAATTTGTCAAATAGTCTTTCGTTCATTCGGATGCTTCCTAATGACCGAATATGCAGAATTTTGATGAAAAACTAATTGCCCATGTCTACCTCCATCCGGTCTTCTTTCCTGGTTCGCTGGCTTTGGCGATATGAATGGATGAGCCAACGATGACATCCTTCCTGCACATGTGCGCGGAAGTCGCTTTTTATGGCACGGTTTTGAATAAACAGCATGGGTACGCCATTCCTTCAGAGGGCATGCATCGGCCATGTCACCGGTTGCCTCTAAAGTAAATATCTCCTAAACGGTGCACATTCAGGAGACATTTACTATACCTATAGGTAAGCCTTATTATAGGCTTACCTATAGGTAAAAATCATACATGGGAGTTTACTCCCACTTTAAATGACACGATCGTTCCAGTCAGGAAGTGGTAAAGACATATCTTGGACAAAGTGCTCAAGAAATGATTTGTATTGTATACAGTTTAGCACAATGTGAGTATGCCGATCTCAAGTGCATTTCCTTCATAAGATTAAAACTTTTCCTGACATATTGCACTTCGGTGGCGCTTCCTTTTTTGTTCCCTTGACTACTACAATGGTTTCCAGCTTTCTCAGTGCCCCATGAAGTACACAATATGCATACTTACAATGTTAAAAGCTGGACTAATGTAACTATGCAGAATACAAACAATTCCTGGACTGGTGTTCAGCATTAAAGTGTTACTAAACCCAGGACCCGGCATTCACTAGATCTGGTCTCCCACAGTACACAGAACATGGAAATGCAAATATTTCAGTGAATATAAACTGCTAAATACCTTTTCTCATCAGCAGTTAGAGCAGTTTTGTGACTTCTATCAGTGTCTATTTAAAGCTTGAAGGAGGAGATTTCATTCTCCCTTTGATTGTCCTATGAGGCTGCAGAACCCCTGATCCTCTGTCTGGACAGTGCTGATTGGTCCTGTGCTGATCACATGTATTCTCCCAAGAAAGAAACTCTCTAGCAATATACACCAAACTGAGCATGTGCAGTTTGCCCCCAAGCCTCTGTTCTATCAGCAGATAGAAAGGGGACAGTGGAAGAAAGGGAGGATCAGATAAGGCAGCCTTTTTACACAATGCAGATGATTAACTGCTTAGGATCCACAGTATAACAAGCATGCTTTACTGCATATACAGACTGATTTTACTGTAGCGAGTTTAGTAACACATCATTTAGCAGACTATTAGCAAGCTAATGCTTTTAAATAGTTTTCGTGTTTGTCAAACACTATTTTTTACAAACTAGAAGTTAGAAGTGCTATATTTATGAGATTAGATTGTGATTTTGTTGTGTGACTAGTTTAAATGTAAGTAAGCCTAATGCCTTGTACAAACAATTGGAATTTCCAATGAAAAAAGTCAGACGGAATTTTTTCATCGGATATTCCGACCGTGTGTGCGCCCCCATCTGACTTTTTCCATCGGAGTTTGGAAATAGAACATGTTTTATTTTTTTCCGATGGAAAAAAATCCTATCGGAAATTCCGATCGTCTGTGTGGAACTCCGACGGAGAAAAAAACACGCATGCTCAGAATCAAGTCGACGCATGCTCGGAAGCATTGAACTTCATTTTTCTCAGCTCGTCGTAGTGTTTTCCGTCACTGCGTTTTGGACGGTCGGAAATTGGTCTGGCAGTGTGTATGCAAGACAGCTTGAATGGAATTCCGACGGAAAATTCCATCAGATTTTATCCCATCGGAAATTCGTGTGATCGTGATCGAAATATCCGACAGGAATTGTGTGATGGCAGGCTGTTGTCGGAAAATCCGACCATTTGTATGTTCCATCGGACAATTGTTGTCGGATTTTCCGCGGACAAATGTGGGATAGCATGCTTTAAAATTGTCCGCCAACAAATGTGTGTTGTCCGATTATCCAATTGCGTGTACGCAAGTCCTTCGGACAAAACTCCTAAGTACAAACACGCATTCTCAGAAGCAATGCTCACCATAACACAACATTAGCAGAAGTTACCCAAAGGGTGGCGCTAAAGAGCTGAAAAACCACGATGTTTCGTGTTTGTTGGCTGACAATTCTTTACCATTTGTATGCAAGACAAGTTCCTGGCCAACGCCCTTCGGACAAAAGTCCTACGCTTTGTCCGCTGAAAATTCGATTGTGTGTATGAGGCTTTAGGCTGGCCATACATTATATAATTTTGTCATATAACTTTGCTTTAGATTTACCAAAACCATATAATACGAGGTCAAACCTAAACCCTTTCAATTTGTATGCAATCAAGCAGGTCCTTGTACTACATAGTTGAAGGTAAATCGAAAGGAAATTGAATGAGAAAATGGTATAATGTGTGGCCAGCTTGACATTGGAATTGCAATACAGGGGATGCTTCTACGTGGTGCTACACAAGACTGGTACAAACCAGCAATGTCCAATTGTCCAATAGAAGTCAGATTGTGTGTAGAAGGCTTAAAGCCCCCTACACATGATTGGACTTCCATCTGACTTTTCCGTGGATTTTTGTCCGAAGGAGCATTGGCCGTGAACTTGGTACGCATACACATGGCAGAACATTTTCAGCCAACATTCACCAAATCACGTGTTTTTTCAGCTCTTTACCGCCACCCTTTGGGCAACTTCTGCTATTGTTGTCGGATGTTCTGATCATGTGTGTTTGTACTTTGTATTTTAGCCCGATGGACTTGTGTACCCAAGGCCGCTGTTAGGAATCATGGGGCCCCGTACAGCCTACCTGACGGGGCCCCCCCCACACACACACCTGACGGTATTCTAAACAATATTTTCATAAAAAAATACATTATTAATGGACACAAATGCCACTTCAATTCCCCCTCCTAGTACAAATCTCCCCTGCCTGCACAATTCTCCCAATCCCTCCTATTTGCCCCTAATTCCCTCATCGGCTCCAGGTACACAATCACCCGCATCTCCCCTTCCAGCACAAATTCTTTCTTCAATCCCTTTCCTAGGACACATTCCCACTAATCCCACCTCCTAGCACAACTCTCTCCCGGGGGAAAGGGGAAGAAGCTCAGCGGGGGCTGACCAGGTTCATTATCCCTTCCATGTCTCTCACCCAGCAGCTAAAAGCCGACGGGAGGGGCAGAGGAAGAAACCTGGGTGAGAGACACGGAGAGCATTTTTCTCCACCAACCATCCTGCTTTCTGGGCCCCTCTGTGTGCCGGGGCCCCCTACAGGAGGGCTGGTGGTCCCCCCCTATCAGCGGCCCTGTGTGTACCACACGATCGGATGATCCGAAGTAACACATTTGTTGCCAGAAAGTTTGAGAGCATGCATAGCGAACATTTGTCCGTGGAAATTCCTACAACAATTGTCCGATGGAGCATACAGAATGTCGGATTGTCCGATAAAACACCTCCGTCGGACTGTTGTTGTCAGAAAGTCTGATCGTGTGTATGGGCCTTTAGAATCAACAGTGTTGGAGGTTCTCTGTGCAACCAAGTGTAGGCTTTGCAGTCTAATTCCGCGTACACACGATCGGACATTCCGACATTCCGAATTTTAGCCCAAACTTGTCTTGCTTACACACGGTCACACAAATGTTGTTGGAAATTACGAACCTCAAGAACGCGGTCACGTACCACACCACGACGAGCCAAGAAAAATTAAGTTCAATGATTCAGAGCATTCGTAGGATTTTTGTGCGTCGGAATTGGCTACAGACTATCGGAATTTCCGACAAGAACTTTTGTTGTCGGAAAAATTGAGAACCAGCTCTCAAACATTTGTTGTCTGAAATTCCGACAACAAATGTCCGATGGAGCCTACACACGGTCGGATTTTCCGACCGTGTGTACACGGCATACAATTGGAATTGAAATACAGGGGATACGTCTATGTGGTGCTACACAAGACTGGTACAAACCAGCGCAAAAGTATTGGCCTAATACAGTCTTTACCAGCCCCATATGGTAAGCATCAATCCAATAGCTCAGGGGATAGATTTGTTTTTTTGTATTTTATTTTTTTGGGTTAAATGAAAAAGGACGAGGGACAAGATTACAGGGTTTTAGCTTTAAGATGTAGGTTTTTGGTTAGTAGTGTTTTGTTATATGTGCTTGATACATGCAAAAATACTTGTTGATTTGGCCAAAAATCTTGTGAGCTGATAGATTCCTGTGCTCTCTGACTCTGAACAAAGAAAAGTTACGGAGATGAAACGAGAGAAGAGATGAATAGAGGTCTGTGTTCTTTTCTGTAATCCATCAGAAATGAAATGGGCATGTCTAACAATACACCTTTCCTTCTATTTAGAGCTGCCTTATCATGACAAAGTGGAAGGTGGGAGCAATCTATATTTCTGGCACATCAACAGGTATTTTTCTCTATTTGCAGCATGTTTAAAGGGATAAAACATGGGAAATGTGTATGTATTCTAGTGAGGTACTAAATGTGTTTTTATGTATGTTTGCCTTGACATGTCCTTAAAGGGGTTGTAAAGGTACAATTTTTTTCCCTAAATAGCTTCCTTTACCTTAGTGCAGTCCTCCTTCACTTACCTCATCCTTCCATTTTGTTTTTTAAATGTCCTTATTTCTTCTGAGAAATCCTCACTTCCTGTTCTTCTGTCTGTAACTACACACAGTAATGCAAGGCTTTCTCCCTGGTGTGGAGTGTCGTGCTCGCCCCCTCACTTGGACTACATGAGAGTCAGGACACTCTCTACAGTAGGTGACCGCGATATTGTGTCAATCTCGCTCCCTTTCTCGGCGAGATTGACCACCTACGAGCCCGTCGCGGGAGCCAGCGCCGAGCCGGCTCGCCGCGATGGGAATAAGCCGTCATAGAAGCGATGGGAATCCGACTTGACAGCATCGCGCTGATTCTCTGCGACATGGTACCGACATATCGCACTCGCTGGAATAGGAATAGCACATTTCAGCGAGCACGTCATAGAAGCGACGGGGATCCGACTTGGATTCCCGCCAATTCTAGGCGCGGCGTTTGGTATGAATCATGAGGGTGAACTCCACGCCAAATTTTAAATAAAAAAACGGCATGGATTCCCCCCCAGGGACATACCAGGCCCTTAGGTCTGGTATGAATTGTAAGGAGAACCACCTACCCCGAAAAAACGGCGTGGGGGTTCCCCCACAATCCATACCAGACCCGTATCCAAGCACGCCACTCGGCCGGTCAGGAAAGGAGTGGGGACGAGCGAGCCTGGTATGCCCCTGGGGGGGAACCCATGCCGTTTTTCCATTTAAAATTTGGCGTGGAGTTCCCCCTCATGATTCATACCAAACACCACAGCTAGAATTGGCGGGAATCCAAGTCGGATCCCCGTCGCTTCTATGACGCGTCGCTGAAATGTGCTTTTCCTAGTCCAGCGAGTGCGAGATGTCGGTACCATGTCGTCGAGAATCAGCATGATGCCGTTATGCTGGAAACACATTCTCGGTGACAGGTACCGTACGTTGCAGATAGAGAAAGGAGCTGTGTGTTAGTGGGCGTCCTGACTCTCCTGTAGTCGAAGGGAGGAGGCGAGCACAACACTCCACACCAGGGAGAAAGCCTTGCATTACTGTGTGGAGTTACAGACAGAAGAACAGGAAGTGAGGATTTCTCAGAAGAAATAAGGACATTTAAAAGCAAAATGGAAGGATGAGGTAAGTGAAGGAGGACTGCACTAAGGTAAAGGAAGCTATTTAGGAAAAAATAAATGTACCTTTACAGCCCCTTTAAGGGGTGACGTGATAGGGTAGAGTAGGTTTGGTGTTAAAGTGACTCTGTCACTAGGAAAAACAATAAGCATGCTTAGAGCAGGCATCTAGAGTTGCGTTTTTTTTTTTGCTTCCTCTATGTATGAATGCTAAACGATTCTGAACAGGCAAAGCTCTGCCATTTCCAGTTAGTCATAGAACTCTCCCATCTCCTGCCACCTCCATAAATTTGTGTTAGCCCATCACTATGATGGGCTGTCTCGCTGGCCAATAGGAAGGTGTGGGAGGCAGAAGGGGTTGGAGTAAGCGCTGAAGTTTTGCCCGATCATAACAGCTTACATTTGGACACAGAGCAGGCAATGAAAGCTGTTGCAGGTATGTTTAGGCACATATAAGTACCGACAATTTATACTTGTTAGTACAGTGCTTTGAAAAAGTATTCATACCCCTTGAAATTTGACACATTTTCTCATGTTACAACTAAAAACGTAAATGTATTTTATTGGGATTTTATGTGATAGACCAACACAAAGTGGCACATAATTGTGAAGTGGAAGGAAAATGATAAATGGTTATCACATTTTTTTACAAATAAATATCTGAACAGTGTGGTGTGTTTTATATTCAGCCCCCCTGAGTCAATATTTTGTAGAACCATCTTTCAGTGCAATTACAGCTGCAAGTGTTTTTGGGGATGTTTCTACCAGCTTTGCACATCTAGAGAGTGACATTTTTGCCCATTTTTTCTTTGCAAAATAGCTCAAGCTCTGTCAGATTGGATGGAGAGCGTCTGTGAACAGCAATTTTAAAGTCTTGTCACAGATTCTCAATTGGATTTAGGTCTGGACTTTGACTGGGCCATTCTAACACATGAATATGCTTTGATCTAAACCATTCCATTGTAGCTCTGGCTGTATGTTTAGGGCAGTTGTCCTGCTGGAAGCGCCACTCCAGTTTAAAAAAAGTTGCAGACGCTAATAGGTTCTCTTTTAAGATTGCCTTGTATTTGGCTCCATCCATCTTCCTATCAACTCTGACCAGCTTCCCTATACCTGCTGAAGAAAAGCATCCCCACAACATGATGCTGCCACCCCATGTTTCACGGTGGGGATGGTGTGTTTAGAGTGATGTGCAGTGTGAGTTTTCCACCACACATAGCGTTTTTCTTTTAGGCCAAACAGTTAAATTTTAGTCTCAACCTGACCAGCGCACCTTCTTCGACATGTTTGCTGTGTCCCCCACATGGCTTTTCGCAAACTGCAAATGGGACATCATATGGCTTTCTTTCAACAATGTCTTTCTTCTTGCCGCTCTCCCATAAAGGCCAGATTTGTAGAGTGCACGACTATAAGTTGTCCTGGGGACAGATTCTCCCACCCGAGCTGTGGTTCTCTACAGCTCCTCCAGAGTTACCATGGCTGCTTCTCTGATTAATGCTCTCCTTGCCCGGCCTGTCAGTTTAGGTGGACGGCCATGTCTTGGTAGGTTTGCAGTTGTGCCATACTCTTTCCATTTTTGGATGATGGATTGAACAGTGCTCCATGAGATGTTCAAAGCTTGGGATATTTTTTTTAAACCCAACCCTGCTTTAATCTTCTCCACAACTTTATCCCTGACCTGTCTGGTGTGTTCCTTGGCCTTCATGATGCTGTTTGTTCACTAAGGTTCTCTAACAAACCTCTGAGAGCTTCACAGGACAGCTGTATTTATACTGAGATTAAATTGCACACAGGTGGACTCTATTTACTAATTAGGTGACTTCTGAAGGCAATTGTTTCCACTAGATTTTAGTTAGGGGTATCAGAGTAAAGGGAGCAGAATACAAATGCACGCTACACTTTTCAGAAATTTACTTGAAAAACATTTATCATTTTCCTTCCACTTTACAATTATGTGCTACTTTGTGTTGGTTGATAACATCAAATCCCAAAAAATACATTTAGATTTTCGGTTGTGACATGACAAAATGTAGAAAATTTCAAGGGGTATGAATACTTTTTCAAGGCACTGTAGGTTTTTTATTTATGACAGAGTCACTTTAAGGGTTAGCAATCAAGATCAACTAGGATTTACTTGCAACCAGTGGTGTATCACTTAGAATGTTTAGCAGCTGTGCATGCTTATTATAGATTATTAACACTAGGATTTAGTAGCACGATATTTATAGCAATTTTTTGGCAGTGATTGTTTTAATTCATAATCAAGATCAAGTGTTTAGTTTCATAGTTAGGAAGCAGGATAAATACTGTACTGAAAGAAAAATGTATCCTGCTGTTTTTGACCTTTAAAAATACTACTTGGTACTCTTGGTCTGCCTGCTTATTCCAAATGAATAATACAGAAAGTAGGGCAGCCTTTGAATTGGCTTTGGCCAGGAAACTAGAATTTTCAGATGTCGGCATTTAACAGCCTACATTTTCTTTCTTTATTGCAGCTTCACGTAACAGGGTTAAAAAATCCAGGCCGTACCATAATTTCAAGTGTTTTTTACACACTTTTGCAAGGCTGCAATAAAGGGCCAAAGAGCACTGAGTGAGCAGAATCTTGTTTTTTATAACTGAACTGTTTATCTTCCTAAAGCCCCTACTGTGGCAAGTTGTTGGGTAATTTGTTAGCTCCTGTGGCATTCGTGATTTGCATTGCTGTTTGTCTATTATCTTACTTGAAGTATCATAAGTGTCACACTTTTGGTTTTTATACTATACATCCAGCACAGACCTCAAATCAGGGACTCACTAAGGTCTAGGGTAGGGGTCTCCAAACTGTGGCCCGAGGGCCTGATGTGGCCCTTTGCTAGCTTTCATCCGCCCTTGTATTGCTCCCAACTATATGAGGCACTATTCCTAACAATGGCACCAACAATAGGGCACTATTTCTTAGACTAATACCAATGATGGAGCACTATTCCTCCCCCTACTGCCCACCAACACTGGGGCCATGTTTATTCTCACTGATGCTCGGCCCTGGAGCATTTTCTATCCCAACTGGTCAGAATCCGGCCCCCCTGAAGTCTGAAAGACCGTAAACTGGGCCTTTTGTTTGAAAAGTATGGAGACCCCTGGTCTAGGGCTAGGAAGGGTTGGGTGGCATTAAAGGTATTTTCCCTTGCTTCTTGTCTTGGAGACCACTGCCAATGGGACAGAATGTTAGGGATATGTCCAACAAGGGAGGCAACTCCATACTATCCAAAGCAAAGAAAATGTTTTGACTGGACTTTAACTTTTACTGCAAAAGAAAAGACTGTTTGGATTTTTATTTTTTCACCTTGGGTTCTGGTGTCTGGTGATATAAGCAAATGCAAGCACAAATGTGGCACATATTCTGTAAAATGCTGTTATACAACAAAATATAAAAAAAATATTTAAAATCAAACTCCAAAGAAAATATCTGAACAACACGTTTTACCTTTAGCTCATTTGTGAAAGGTGTCAGGAAAAAATGCACCAAGTACATGCTTAAAGGAAAGCATTTATGAGCAATACAAAGGGCTGGCATTGATGTCCACCTTCTAGGAATGCTAAATGTACTTTGGACCACTAACCTCAAACAAGCCAGAGTAAAATCAGATTCCTGGTGGGCATACTTGTTTAAGGTCAGTCCTAAGAAAATGTTTGAAGTCATTAGATCAGCATGAGAACCAGACATGTCGCATTTTCAAAAAGGTCAGGAATATTAGCCTCCATATGCTCAATTCAGGTTGCCTTTAAATAATGTCCACTCTATGTTTGTATTATTCTTAATATAGCATGATAACTTACAAACTTAACCTTTGCTCACTGGTGTGGTTAAAGTAAATTTTCAGTCAATTGTTTTCAATTTTGGATTCTCATTGGAGAAATTATCCTTCATTTCCCTGTGACACTAATACACCAAAAGGGATGGCAGTTGTCACTTGAATATGAAGGTACAGAAAATAATAATAAAAAAATCATTGTCAAATTATTAGACCCTTCCCCACACTGCAACATTTTTTGCCTGTGTCCCCTTGACAATTTGTATCCCTCCCTGTCCTGACAAGCGAGGCAATCATGCTAGTTGGGTCACAGCAAAAAATAAATAAAAAATAAATTAATAAAATAATATACAAAATAAAGTTTAGGCTTTAAGGGAGTTGCAATGTAGACGTGGGTTAACTGGTTTAGCAGAAAAGTCATCAACATTAATAGATGTTTTGCACACCATATACAGTATTTCCACATTGGCTCTCAACCTAAAATGTTTTTGGTGCACTTTTTCAAGAAATGCATATATATATATATATAAAAAAAAACATTCTTAGCAGTTATCAACAAATCATCTTAATATAAATCATAAATATATGTTCTTGGATGGAGTGAGCTAAGCTTTGTTATGTTAAGTCATGTATATGCCCATGACTGATTGAGCTTAGCTGAATACTGCTACAAGAATATATATTAGAGCCTGCATTTAGGAAATTTGATTATTCTCCCTTGCAGTAAGGCCATGTGCACATTTGAAGGGTTAACTGCTTGCTTGGGCTTAGGGGGCATAGAACAGATTTAGGAGGAATAGAGCAGATCTGCTCATCCATGGTGCTAGTCCTTGCAGTGTATTCTCCCCTATGCTCCAGCAGTATAAGGTCCTGCAAAACCAATCCAGTTTCCATAGGCTTGTAGTTGACATTATTTCATAGAGGGACAGTCCACTGCTAGAACATAGGGGAGTGCCTCCGGCTGGGGAAGAGAAGGATGGGGTAAGTAAAAATGCTTCTACTCTCCCATAGACCTAAATGAGCAGTTAATCCCCTTGCAGTAAGGCTCCACCTCAACTGCTTATTTTGGAAGAATTTTGCAAGCGTTCTGGAGTTGGGCTTTAGTTCTACATCTGTGGGGAATGAGGAAGTTCAGCTCTCACCTAAACAATAGCTGCTGATGACAGATAGAAGCTTCTCTAACAGAGTCACAGGTAACTGTAAAAACTTTGGCACATTCTACCACCCTAGCCACTGAAAACATGTTTGGATTTCTTCTCCAAGGTTGACCATACATGATTCATTTTTTTCAACCAGCAGGTTGAATGAAGACAAAAAAAATAAAAAAATCACTCCCACTGTGGTATTAAATTCTGACAGCAAGGAGCCTTCCCCGACATCGTAATACAATGATCAGTGTTGCCGGCTATAGCCAACCCTGCTTAACCGGACAAATTCTGATCCATGTATGGCCAGCTTAAGTCCCAATTGAAGTCTAAGGCCCCGTACACACGAGGAGACATGTCCGATGAAAACGGTCCGCGGACCGTTTTCATCGGACATGTCTCCTGGGAGCTTTTGGTCTGATGTGTGTACACACCATCAGACCAAAATCCCAGCGGACAGAGAACGCGGTGACGTAGAAGACACCGACGTTCTCAAACACGGAAGTGCAATGCTTCCACGCATGCGTCGAATCAATTCGACGCATGCGCAGGATTTCGGGACGCTGGTTACACGTCATAACCAGCGGACATGTCCGATTAGGTGTACTAACCATCGGACATGTCCGACGGACATGTTTCCAGCGGACAAGTTTCTTAGCTTGCTAAGAAACTTTTGTCCGCTGGAAACCTGTCTGCTAGGCCGTACACACGGTCGGACATGTCCTCGGAATCTGGTCCGCGGACCAGTTTCAGCGGACATGTTCGACCGTGTGTACGCGGCCTTATACTAATTTATCTTTTTATAGATCTAAGCCCCTGCTGTAATTTGTGACTGGTTTTGGCTATGAAAATATTCTCCCAGTGCCCTGTGCTGTCAGAGCTGAGTAACAGAAGAAGTTTCCTCACACACACTTGTACATTTGTATTGCAGTATGTCCCACCAGTACCATTAGATCACAGCTTGTAAGGTCTTTTCTGTTGCTTATTGGATAGAACAGTCTTATTTAGACTCCCCACACAACTTTTAACAGGAAAATGTGCAAAGTGCATATCTATTTACGTGACTTCAATAGGGCTTTAGAAAAATGTTGCATGAAGTTAGCTGTAGACTTGACAGTTTATAAAATAAGCACTGAAAATTTAACTGTATCCAGGTACAAATCGTGCACAAACACAGCGACTAATTATTTTATCAAATCCATTGTATATTGTTTACTTCTTATTTGTAGAAAGATGCAGTAACATGATTATTTTGGCACCAGGTAAGGAAGGCATATGCCTTCATCAGCCTACACTTTTATGATACCTGAATTCTTATACTTGTTTCACTTTTCTGTTTTAATTGGCACTACTTTATTTGTTTGGACTTTTACTTGGCATCAGCACTGGCTACCTGTTAAAGAGAATTATTTCCTCAGACATACAGAACCCGGATGTTGGTTCACTTCTGATTGCTTGGTTGGCATACATACTGTAAATAATTCAATGTAAGAAAAAGTAGCAGTAAAATAACAGTGAGATAAAAAAATGTCAGGTGAACTAAGTGGTAATCGATGGAATGGAACCAACATTTCTTCATGGTGTCACACTGGAAAGTCTCAGCGTTCTGTTTGGTTACACCTTGTCAGAGATCTGAAATTGTCCCCAGAGGAGGACGTTACGTGATCCATAACTTAGTCAGAAGTTCTGTGCTATCTACATTGCCCTGATGGATTTGGTAACACAGTAAAATTCAACCCTTGCATGTGGTGAATCTTCTTTCTTGTGTCGGTATCCTGTCTGCTGCTGTCTGTCGTGTTTGGTATTTTTTTTCCAATTTGAGGTCTTGTCCATAGGTTTGTATATAAAGGCAATTCTTCAGCCACATAATATAGGCACATCGTATCTATAGGGTTTGTTTTCCATGGCACTCTCTCTTTGAACATTGTGCTGGCTTCCACCAGTCTCCGTTGTGGCAGTGGCAGATGTTACAGTCATCCACTTTAACTTCAATCCCTGCTGGGATGATGGTTGTTCCAGCGAAGCAGTTTGGGCCTGGATGGGCAAAATAGAGTAAAATAAGGTTACTTCAATCATCCTAAATAATACTACTATGCATGTGTGGGAGTCATTCATCTCAGCATACTGGCACCATACAAGAAATATAAAGTGAGTTGCACATGTGTATACATTCTGAAAAAGATTGTGAACAGAAAGGTACATTTATTTTATTGCAGAAGAGAGATTACGTGGCCTCTTCTGCAATAAAAACCTTGTCTGTTCATAAGCTTTTTTTTGCTTTTTTTACTTGCATTAAGAAAACCCTCTGGCCTTGTATGAAGCTTTACTTGCTAGATAATGACAATTAAGAGGTCTATTATTAAAAATATGTGAAAGAAGAGAAAAACTGTGCTAAGACCCAAATCAAAGTCAAATAGAATAAAAATAAAAAAGCAGCTGACGCTCAAACAAACAAAGTTTGGCATGAATAGTAACCAACACAAAGTGAATGATTGGTGAATGAGCTTCAAGTGAATATGAACTAGTGTATAAATCACCACATGTACAATAAAAATGAAGTCCAGTCTTGAAGTACAGGCTTGACTGGACTTCACTTTTATTGTACATGTGGTGTTTTATACACTAGTTCATATTCACTTGCTGTTCATTCACCAATTATTCACTTTGTGTTGGTTTGAGTATACACAGTAGTACTCTCCTACATCCTTCACTAGTAGCTCTACACTAAATGTTTTACTATTATTAAAAAAATCACTTTGAGAGTGTATCGTCATTCATGCAAATGTAACAAATACCCATAATGTTCATAATATGTGCGTTTCTTTGTAGCCTTACAATAGGCAAATGTAATATTCACTAACATTTGATCCTAAGTGGAAAAAAAGCCCATAGTTCTTCAAGTATGATATGAATTATAAGGTGGAGTCGCACACGAAAAAAAGAAAAAAGCGGGGAGTCCCGATATATCCATACCAGACACTTATCTGAACATTCAGACTGGATGGCCAGGAAAGGAGGGGACAAGTGTTTTCCCACTCCCTGAAACCATACCAAGCCACATGCCCTCAACATGGGAGGAGAGTACACTGCCAGGCAAAACACCATATTGCCACGTTAATGAGGACAAGGCCAGAAGAAGAAGAAAGAGAGGGCGCACTAAATTAGTGCATTATCCTTAAACCCTTGTTTTTATTGATAAAAAGTGGTAAGTATCATGCTCCGTGGGTCCCGGAGCATGATGGGACTGTGACGCCATAAGAGGCCTATATAAATTGGTGCGAGCCGCGCACCCGGCATTACAGGGTGCCCCCCCTGCCCCAGAGCACCCAACCCCCCCATGTTGAGGGCATGCGGCCTGGTACGGCTCAGGAGGGGGGGCGCTCGCTCGTCTCCACTCCTTTCCTGACTGGCCAGGCGCCGTGCTTGAATACGGGTCTGCTATGGATTGTGGGGGGACCCCCACGCCGTTTTTTCGGCGTAGGGGGCTCTCCTTACAATCCATACCAGACCTAAGGGCCTGGTATGACCCTGGGGGGGAACCCATGCCGTTTTTTTATTTAAAATTTGGTGTGGAGTTCCCCCTAATGATTCATACCAAACGCCGCGGCTAGAATTGGTGGGAATCCAAGTCGGATCCCCGTCGCTTCTATGACGGCTTTTTCCCGTCGCGGCGAGCCAGCTCCGCGCTGGCTCCAATGATGGGGCTCGTAGGTGGTCAATCTCGCCGAGAAAGGGAGCGAGATTGACACAATATCGCGGTCACCTACAGTATGGTCCAACAGCAAAAAACATCACATGATGCCATATTTGGATCTCTACCTACTGCCTCACACGTTGATGCACTATTGACTGACTAATACGGCATTGTGTGATTTTTTTTGCTGTTGGATCAAATGAGCTTTTACCTAACTGTAATTTTGTGAGTATAATACCACTTTTTATCAATAAAAACAAGGGTTTAAGGATAATGCGCTAGGTTGGTGCGCTCACTCTTTCTTCATCTTGTGGTTTCAGAATACGAGACTCCCCGGTCTTTAAAGGGCAGCAAGACTTGGCTTATCCTGTCAAACCAAGATGGAGACCTAACAGACCTTGTCTGGTCAGTCTCACTCCCAAGTGCAGGAGTATTGGTGTTTTTGTCTATTTGTATAATGAGGACAAGAGCCTCTTCCCCACAACTCTGGAGGGGGTCAGTGGATGGGGAGCTTATTGAAATCTGGAAGCCCCCTTTAAGGGATCTCGAGCTACCAACCCCTCCCCCCACAGATAAATGAGTAAGGGGTACATACATTCACCAGGCGAAAGGCAACAAAGAAACTATTACACACATTACGTACATTACGGGTATTATGTGTAATGCCGCGTACACACGATTTTTTTTCGGCATGTAAAAAACAACGTTTAAAAAAAATGTGATTTAAAATGATCGAGTGTAGGCTTCACATAATTTTTCGGGTTCTGAAAAACGAAAAAAAAAAAATCGAACATGCTGCATTTTTTAACGACATTTTAAACTATGTTGTTTTTCAGGTTGTAAAAAAATGACCGTGTGTGGGCTAAAACAACGTTAAAAACCCGTGCATGCTCAGAAGCAAGTTATGGGACGGGAGCGCTCGTTCTGGTAAAACTACCGTTTGTAATGGAGTAAGCACATTCATCACGCTGTAACAGACAGAAAAGCACGAATCGTCTTTTACAAACACGAAATCAGCAAAAGCAGCCCCAAGGGTGGCGTCATCCGCATGGAACTGCCCCTTTATAGTGCCGTTGTACGTGTTGTACATCACCGCGCTTTGCTAGAGCATTTTTTTTTAACGATCGTGTGTTGGCAGCGTCGTTTTAATGATGAAGTTGGAAAAACTTCGTTTTTTCTAGAGGCTGAAAAACTTTTTACAAGCCGAAAAATGATCGTGTGTACGCGGAATTACATTTTCATTAACGATGAGACATTTGCAAATCCAATGTTTTTTTTTTATATTTATATACAAAATTGTGTTAGTATTGAACATAAATAAAGGAATGTATAAACAAAATTAATTAAAAACTATTTTTTATATTTAAGTATCTTCTTCATAAGTCTGATACAGATTACAGAACACTATATTATATTTTTTAAAGGTTCTTAATTCCATAGAAAGCAGACCCCCACTAGACAGTCTAGCCTAAGAGGTCAATTTTATTGTTTTTCCATTGATTCATCACACAGTTTATTATTTGTTCGTCAATTTTTTCCCAGACTATTTATCACAAGAAGTAATAATCTTGTGGCAGCTGTAATAAATATACAGAGTATGGCCAGCATTAGATACAGTAGTTCAGCAAAGTGACCCTGGATGCTATTTAAAGATATTCACCTCTATGCGATATAAAATATGGGTAGCCTCAAATTAGACCTTTGCCCTCTTTCCCTGTATGTTTCCATTCTGACACTCCCATACCTTTCAGCATTCTAAGATAGGAAAGACACACACCTTTATAAAAATCAAAATGTCATCATGTTTTAAGAGCACGTTTGAAAATGAAGACATATTTGTCCAACTGCTATAGGAACCAACACAACTTTTCCATTGCACTACTTTAACCACTTGCCGACCGCCGCACGCCGTTGTAAGTCGACAACATGGCACGGGCAGGCATATTGGCGTACAGGTACGTCCCTTTAAATTTGCCGGCCAGGGGGCCCACCGCGTGCCTCGCAAGTGTGGTCGCAGATCCCGGGAACTCGATGTTCCCGGGAGGCCTGCGATTGCAGTCGGCAAGGGCAGAACAGGTGAATGCCTTTGTAAACAAGGCATTCCCCTATCATGCCTAGTGATCACTGTAACTGATGACTGATGTAACTGATGACCGTTCCTCCTTATTAGGAACGGTCATCAGTGATGTATCACTTGTAGCCACGCCCCCTAACAGTAAGAATCACTCCATAGTACTGACTTAACCCCTGCAGCGCCACCTAGTGGTTAACCCCTTCACTGCCAGTGTAATTTTTACAATAATCGCTGTAACAATGGTCCCAAAATGGTGGCCAAAGTGTCCGATGTGTCCGCCATAATGTCGCAGTCATGATAAAAATCGCTGATCTTTTGTAGAAGCTATAACTTTTGTGCAAACCAATCGATAAACACTTATTGTGATTTTTTTTTTACCAAAAATATGTAGAAGAATATGTATCGGACTAAACTGTGGAAAAAAAATGTTTATTTATTTATTTTTTGGGGGTATTTATTAGAGCAAAAAGTAAAAAATATTGTTTTTTTTTTCAAAATGTATGCTCTTTTTTTGTTTATAGCGCTAAAAAAAATCAAATACCACCAAAAGAAAGCTCTATTTGTGGGGGAAAAAAAAAGCGTACATTTTGTTAGGGAGCCATGTTGCACGGCCACACAATTGTCAGTTAAGTCGACGCAGTACCGAATCGCAAAAAGTGGCCTGGTCTTTGAGCACCAAAATGGTCCAGGGCTGAAGCGGTTGATGGAAAAAAAAAGTAAAAAATGATTCTAAGCACCTTGCTGTGCTTTTTAAATGTGCATACTTTTTTTATTTTATTTTTTGCAGCCATACTGCTGCTTTTTAAACAAGTCTCAGAGTACTCATCTGGTCCAAAGAGACAGTTAGAAAGCAAGATAAGAATTTCCACCCTGAGATTTTCACTCTGCTTTATTGGAATAATTGTCTGATATGCCCATTATGATGGATATGAAGGCGTTACGAGAGCAGTCTCTTCAAATTATCCAAGGCATGAACAGTATTCTTGCTTCTGTGAGCCGCTTACACCCAGTCAACACCATACTGTGAAAGTAAAATTACTTTTTAAAATGTAATGTTGCAATATTAGTCAAAAAAGGCCAATGCAAGTTGAAGCAAGTACTATAAAAATGAAAATACAATTAAATGTTGTCATTATAACCTATCTAGTTACAGTAAGTATAAAAATTGCAAGAGGATGCTTTCAAATGGATCACAAACCAAGTCACGTTCCTTTAACATTAAGACGTTAACAGTACAGGAGAGCTCTGGTATAAATACGCAACATACCAGAATTCTGATATAAAGGAAAAATATACAGCACATAGAGGATTTTGTATACTGCCATTGTTGTCCTCTTTCTGGAAATACTGTCTGTCTGTAGGACAATGTTAATTTACTATTCAGTAAATTAATTCCTTATTTTATTTCACGATTCCTTTTTATTTTATCTATCTTTACGCTGACACTCAGATCAAGCTGGGAAAAACTATAAGGACTCATATACGTTCTAGACAAAAAAAAGATGCATTTGCCTGCAGTTCAAATACATTCTTATGCCCCGTACATACAAGTTCCAGTCGGAAATCCCGAGGGGAAAGCCAAGAACCTGCTTGGTCAGTCTTTCCCTCTACACACGAGAGGTTTTCCCAACAGGGAATGCCAGCTGTGTGTATGCTCCATTGCAGTTTTTCCCATAGGAAATCTTCCAAAAACTGCTGGGCAAAAGTCTGCCGGTTTTCCCGGCGGGAAAAAAGAGAGCTGATTCTCTTATTTTGTCCGGCGGTTTTTGGCCAGTTTTCCCCTCAGAAAAACTGCGAGGAGCATACACACGGCTGGGATTCCCGGCCAAAAGCTCTCCTCGCAGTGTACTAGGCTTTAAAGGACATGCTACGTCTAAAAAAACACAGATCATTTAAAAAAAAAATGTATACTCTCTAAACTGCCATGTGTACAGCTCAATTACATTCAATGAGATTTTGCCGACCTGCTTATCCAAACACGCATAAATGCAGAAAACAACTCTCGTCAACATGAGCATGACATATTGCTGGAAGTGTTCTCAATAATTACTTTTTTTGTCAGTTGTTAAATTAAAGTAGTTGTAAATCATTACAAATACCCAATGAAGTGATTGGCCTCAGGTGATACACAGAGTCAAAACACATCCTCCTACATAGGTTGTACCTGTTTATCTGCAAGGTTCTCTACAGCTGTTCAAAGTGCAGAATTTATACAGCTTGTCTTAACGTTCAGAAAGCAGGAGGGGGGGGGGGCTGAAGTTACACTCAGTGAATAGAACTGAGAGCTGATTGGAGGAAAGGGACCCTCCCGTTCACACAGCACATAGGAACAGAGTTGAGGTTGTCAATCACTGATTAATAAAACTGCAGTTGGGCTGGAGCACAATTATGACAGGGGATGCTCGCTATGCAACTTTCTCCATTCAGAAAACATATATTGTTTTTCAAGAATACAAAGCATTGCGTGATTGAACAAAGGGAGATTGTGATATTCATATGCCCCTTGTCCCTTGTTCAATGACATAAGTACTTGTAGCCTCTGAATACCTTAACAATGACTGCATCCAATTGGATGCAGTCACTGTTCAGCTGATAATTTTTCACCTGGCCCACACAATTGTTCAATAGACTTTTAATGAGCCAAGTGGTGTCGACAGGACCACCCACAGCTCAAATTTTAAGTGGTTGTAAAGTCATAGTCCTCAATAACTGCCCCCCCCACCCCCGTTTTAATAAGATACAAAGTGCTGTGTGTCTGTTTCTTTTTAAATTCTAATTCTAAATACCATTTCTTACAGCACCTCTGCAATCACGTGTCCTCCTCCCCTCTCCTTCCCTGCTCTAAGGAATGTGGATGGAGGGGCTGAGATACCCCTCTGACATCAGCTGGCCAGCAGAGGAAGGTCATGTGACCACACATCTGTGCTGTACAAGAAGGTATTTAGGATTATAATAAAAAAACTGACACATTGTATTTTGTATTTGGAAATTTGGCGTTTTATATTGTAGGCCTGCAATTCTTAGGAATAACTCACATAAATCTGTCCAAACAAGAGTCTAGTAGACATCCCGGGTATGATAAAGTTTGAAAAACAAAATCATAAATTATAATATAATAAATAACTATAAATAATTATAACCAATAATAATGTAATTATAATAAAAATTATTCAATAATGTAATCAAATCAAAAACACTGAAATTTGCTCAGTTGCAGAATTGTCGCTGTCATTACTTTTATTGTTTGATGACGAATTTCCCCACAAATCGCTATCGCTCAATTCTGCAAGTGATTCTAATTAATTATTGCTGTTTTCTATCTGGTCTAAAACCACTTTTGACACTTTTTGGTTGCTATGGACAATCTAGAGTTCCCAGGCAGAAAGAACAGCATTTATAATATACAAGTGCATGTAGGACACTGGACAGACCACTAGGGACAAGGGGTGTGTGTATTTATTTCATACAGTACTATAATCTATAAGATTACAGTGTACTGTATGTGTATTATGTATTTACTTTTTTGAATTTGGCACCTGTCGTAACGTCGCAGGGAACGGAGCTCGGCGGCACTCAACACTGTGTGAATAGAGCGAGGAGACACAGCTCGATCACACAGCAGGGAGGCATTCGCAGGATCCAGGGACAAGGTAAGTAACCTCTGCCTGTGGATACTGCGATGCGATCCTGAGTCTGGCTCAGGGATACCGCTATTGGTGCTGAAATCCCACCCCAAGCCAGACTCGGGAATACCGTTTAGGAGGTTAAAGCGGAGCTCCACCCTAAAGCGGAGCTCCACCCTAAAGTGGAACTCACGCTGATCGGAACCCTCCCCCCCTCTGGTGTCACATTTGACACCTTTCAGGGGGAGGGGGGTGCAGATACCTGACAGGTATTTGCACCCACTTCCGGCCACAGCAGTCTCGGGCAGACTGCGGGCTTGACGTCACCTCCCGTCTGTCCCCCCCCCGTTGTGTGCTGGGAACACTCGGCTCCCAGTACACAACGGGAGCCAATCGGCAGGCGCAGCGTGACTGGAGCATGCGCCTTAGGGAACCGGGCAGTGAAGCCGGAGCGCTTCACTTCCTGGTTCCCTCACCGTGGATGGCGGGGGGAGCAGCAGAATGACAAGCGATCGTTTGTTCTTTGCTGCGGACGGCGCTGGACTCCAGGACAGGTAAGTGTCCTAATGTTAAAAGTCAGCAGCTGCAGTATTTATAGCTGTTGGCTTTTAATATTTTTTTTTCAGCGCACATCCGCTTTAAATGTTACTTTCAAGCCACAGGAAATAGCAGCAGGAGGGTAGGGGTGGGAAGAAGATTGGCTCTCGCACACAAACAGGCAGGGAGGGAGGGGGAGAGACTCAGAGCAGAGAGTGTGATGAAGGAGGCACATAAACTGACCAAGGTATCAAGCAGGATCAACCAGGTATTTTAGATCATAGAAAGGGACAAATTACACTGTAGAAGCATGATGGTAAAGATAGATCATGCCTTAAAGGAGCAGAAGTTTTTTTTTGTTTTCCTTTTAGGGTTACAACCGTTTTAAGCCGATTTAACAGGAATCAGACAAAATTCGAGCTGTGTATGGCCAGCATTAGAGTATCTATCACAAGCTGGTCTAGATTCCACCAGGCCACTTAGTAAAATTACCAATAATGCCTTCCCCTACAAATCAGCTAACAACAACAGAGGCAGGGTGGTTAATGTTGTACAGCCTGTTCTGCAGCTGCCACTGCCAAGTCTTTATTGATTTACATATCTGCAGAAGATATCGTCAGCGCTGCATTAAGTATCAAAGAACAGGACCCCAGAAGAGGTGCGCGGTGGCTCTGTCCAGGCATGGCCACCTAATCCGGAACTGAAATAGCTACCTAGAATCATATATAGATATAAATCCATTGTGTATAAATTAGTGAGGAAGATGATACATAATTCACAGACTGTACTGTAGACGCATCTCCCTCAGTCTGTCACCTCCACCCACATTAGAGCTCAATACAGTTAATGTTCAGGGATATAGAGACAGTAACATGTGTGGACTTCACTGTTAACTGTCTCTATATCCCTTTCCTTTGCAGTCAGTTCAGCGATGAGACTGAATTCATACATGTTATCAGAAGCAATGAGGTTAAGGCATGACTGCCCCTTACCAGTCCAATGCCCACTTCAAAATTAAAAAAAAAATTGGTGCACTGTGCTTTTATAAATGAACCCTTCTGTACCTTATATCCCAAATTTCCATTAACTATATCTAGAATCTTTAAGGCAAATATGTTTAAAGTAATAGACATCCGTGATTTACACAATTTAGAATTGAATAGAATGTAATGGGCTATTTAATTTTTCCTGTTTCTTATGCACATAAATGATGCCACCCTGAGCATCTGATCTGCAGGATTCTGTGCTTGAGAACACGTGGCAGCATTATAAATTAATTTGGATTACGATAATAGAACTGGCTATAAATGAGTCTGTTTAGTATTCATGCAGATATCACATTGCTCTGCTGCAATTTAAGCCGCACTTAATAGACTCTTTAAGGGTTACTGTTCCTATAATTGCATGATTTTCTAATTGACTCTCACAGATTTTTTTTTTCACATCTAACAAAAAAGACCTTAGAGCTGGAACAGAGATTAATGAAGGAGAAGCTAAAATGTGACCTAATCAGATTGGAGGAGAAGCAGTTCTATGCAGCGTGCATGCAAGGGCCAGTTTAAATAACTTTGAAGGCTCCTGTGTATTGTGAATAGAGATATCAAGACCACACGCCAGTATAACCGGCCTGAAAATAAATTATGCTGATGATATTGTAAAAAAACACTGTAATTCCATCAGCGATCATTTTAATTGACTCATATCACCCACTATAACATCTTCTTTTGAACTTTACTTTCTTTAAACACAGCATGAGCCACAAATCAAGGACTATTTAAACCTCTGGTGTCTAATCTGCAGCCCTTTGGCACTTGTTGTGTATCTCTCTGATCCCGAAATTAGCATTGGGAAAGTTGATTTATAATGGGGCTGTAACGGCAGTCATCTCTAGCAGTCTCGTGTAACAGGTCCCCATTCTCTAATGCCCCATACACACAATTGGAATTTCCGATGGAAAAAGTCTGGATCGTGTGTATCCCCATCTGAGGCCTCGTACAAACGACCAAGGAACTCGTCGGAAAAGACACATCGTTTTCCTCGACAAGTTCCTTGTTAGGCTTGTCGAGGAACCAGCCCGACGAGAAACGGGATGAGGAAATTGAGACTCCCATCGAGGAAAAAGTGAACTTGTTCTCTTTTTTCCTCGTCAAGTTCCTCGACAGTTTCCTCGATGAAAAACGTACACACGACCGTTTTCCTCGGCAAAAAAGCTCTGCCACCAAGTTTCTTGATGGATTCTATCGAGGAAAACGGTCGTGTGTACGAGGCCTGAGTTTTTTCATCGGAAATTCCGATGAATTCCAACATGTTCTATATTTTCCGATGGAATTCCGTCGGAATCCTGGTGTGATTTGGCCGGGCAAAAGCCGATCGTGTGTACGCGGCATGACTGTATCCTGAAGAATATCCGATGTCTCATGTGGAACTCTAATATGTCTTCTGTCCCTTAAAGTTTTTTGTAGCATTACATATACTGCCTGTTACAGCTAAATAAAAATAAAGAGGCTGCCCTACTGCAAAATCGTTACCTCTTTTGTCTCATCCTACTATGTTTCTCCTGAAAGTAAGACCTACCCCAATTTTCCAGGAGGGCTGCAATATAAGCCCCACCCCAAAAATAAGCCCTAGTTTAGGCTGGTTGTGGGCTGCTGGAATCCTCTCTGTTGGTGTTGGAGTCCTCCCCTTCCCCCAGCTGTCAGCAGGGGAATTCAGCCCCCCCTCTGCAAGGCTCAGAGCGGGTAGAAGAGCTCAGGTGGGTCACAGAAATGCTGATCAGCGCTGTGGGAAGGTATGTGACAAAAAATGGATGTCAAAGTTGCCTGAACTAACTTGTTGGAGCCTGGGCCATTGACAAATGACGGCCACAATGTGGCTCTTCAGGTCCGTGGGCCGTCTTTTTACGGCCTCGGCTCCTCCGGCCACTGGGGGGGCACGCATACACCGCTGGCGGCTCGCGTGCCCGGCACGTTACTGAGATGCCGATGCGTGTGCCTGGCGGCTGCGATGTTACACAGTCAAGGACGTGGATCTCTGTGTGTAAACACAGAGATCCACATCCTGTCAGGGAGAGGAGACCGATTCTGTGTCCCTTGACGGTCACCTCCCCCAGTCAGTCCCTCCCCCCAGATTAAGAATCACTTCCAGGGAACACATTTAACCCCTTCCTCGTCCCCCAGTGTTAACCTCTTCCCTACCCGTCACATTTATACAGTAATCAGTGCATATTTTTAGCACTGTTCACTGTATAAATGTGAATGGTCCCAAAAATGTGTCAAAAGTGTCCGATGTGTCTGCCACAATATCGCAGTCCTGAGAAAAATTGCAGCTCACCGCTATTACTAGTAAAAAATAATAATAAAATAAATATGTCATAATTCTATCCCATTTTTTGTAGCCGCTATAACTTTTGCGCAAACCAATCATTATACGCTTATTGCGATTTTTTTTACCAAAAATGTTATTTATTTTAAAAAAAAATAGAATATTTATTATAGAAAAAGTAAAAAATATTGTGTTTTTTGTTCAAAATTGTCGCTCTTTTTTTATTTATAGCGCACAAAATAAAAACCACAGAGGTAATCAAATCAAATACCACCAAAAGAAAGCTCTATTTGTGGGAAAAAACGGACGCCAATTTTGTTTGGGAGCCACGTTGCACGACCGCACAATTTTCATTCAAAGCGTGACAGTGCTGAAAGCTGAAATTTCGCCTGCGCAGGTAGGGGGTATATGTGCCCAGTAAGCAAGTGGTTAAAGGTTGTGGAAAATTGACAGGCAGACAAGACCACCAAAAAAATAAATAAAATGGAACTCAGAAAAACTAAAACTCATGTGTTATGCTAGATTGTTGAACGTGTAGAGCTTTTAGGGAACATTATGTGAGTTAATTTAGCAAGAGCTATTGAAAGCAACACCCTGCTCTCATAGTAATGTAGCTGCAGACAATTATCATAGCTTTCTTTCACACTACCACCAATATATCAACTTCATTTTGCAAAGACAGACCAGGGGCTAGGTTCATTTTAACCACTTCAGCTCCAGACGGTTGACCCCCCTTCCTGACCAGGCCATTTTTTGCAATACTTCACTTGCATAGCAGAAAACACAAGATCTCCATCTTCCCCTCTGACAGCATGGTGATCTGCTTTGTTTTTCATAGGCAGATCACCGTTCTGTCTGCCTCAGGAACGATCGGTGGGTCCTGGCGGACATCGGGTCCTGCTGTGTCCAATCACAGTGGGAGCGGGTCACCGGCAGTGCGAACATGCACCCCAGACTCAAAAAAACACATCACGTACAGGTATGTGATTTTGCGCTTATGGGTCGCCCTGGCGCAGTATATGTATGTTGGGCGGTCCTTAAGCAGTTAAGGACTGAAAAGCAGCGAAACGCATAAGGCATATATGTGCAATTGAACTATAGCTGTTGCTTTATAAAAAGTAATGGCAAAATAAAGGATTCATTCAGGCAAAACATGAACTTCAGTAATTATTATGCAGCATTCATAGATATTTACTTGTATTTGCTTTTGTTTTATCTTTATATGCTGTCTCTAAAATACAAATAGGTAGATTCACGTACATAGGATTAAATTTAGGACGGCGCAGCCTAGCCTGTTTAGGCTACACCGCCGTAAATTAGTTAGGCTAGTAGTGATTTTCAAACCACTTACCTGCTAATTTATGGCGGCGTAGCCTCAAACGAGCGGGCGTAAGGGCGCCTAATTCAAATGATTAGGAGGGGGGCGTGTTGTATTGAAATGAGGCTTGACCTCACGTTTTTTGATGTTTTTGGACACTGCGCATGCGCCGGGCGGCTACATTTCCCAGTGCGCATTGCGGCTAAGTACGCCGTACGGGCCTATTGATTTCGACGTGTACGTAAACCCCGATTCGCGGACGACTTGCGCAAACGACGTAAAAAATTCGAACCTCGCGGCGGGAACGGCGGCCATACTTAACATTGTTATTCCACCTCATAGGTGGAATAACTTTAGGCGGCCTATCCCTTACGGAAACGACGTAATGCGACGGTGCAGGCCTGGCGTACGTTCGTGAATCGGCGTATCCCCTCATTTACATAATCTACGCCGGCCGCAATGGAAGCGCCATCTAGCGGCCAACAGAAACATTGCAAGCTAAGATAGAACGGCGCAAGCCGGCCTATCTTAGCTTTGTTTAAGTGTATCTCTGTTTGAGAATACACTTAAACAAACGCCGGCGTAGATTCAGAGTTAGGTTGGCTTATCTACTGATAAGCCGGCCTAACTCTTTGTGAATCTACCTAAAAGAGCGTAACCCAACCACTAAACATTACTAAACATCAGTTTCATTTAATAACACACATATTTACCAGCTTGGATTGGAAATTATTGACACTAAACTTCTTTGAATATAAATAATCTATAAAGTGGGTTGTGTACAACTTATTGCCGATCCACAGTATATCACAAAGGGGGATTCAGCCCTGGTTCACACGGGGTACGATTTGGAACGATTTGAGATGCGATTTGACATGTCAAATCGCATCTCAAATCGGCGGCAATTGTCGGCAATGGCACTGTCCTAATCAGTGCGACGCCGCATCTGCGATTTCAAAAAGTAGTTCCTGTACTACTTTTTGCGATTTCGGGCTGCGATTTACATTAAATTGCGGCCGAAATCGCGGCAAAATTCTAATAAAAATTATTCAATAATGTAATCAACTTAAAATCACTGAAATTTGCTCAGTTGCAGAATTGTTGCTGTCATTACTTTTATTTTTTTATGATGAATTTCCCCACAAATCGCTATCGCACAATTCTGCAAGTGATTATAATTTATTATCGCTGTTTTCTAGCTGATCTAAAACCATTTTTGACATAAAAAGACACTTTTGGTTGCTATGGACAATCTACAGTTTGCAGGCAGAAAGAACCGTTTTTATTATATAAAAGTACATGTAGGACACTGGGCAGACCACTAGGGACAAGGGGGGTGTGTATTTTTTACATACAGTACTGTAATCTATAAGATTACAGTATACTGTATGTAAGGTGTTTGTTTACCTTTTTGAATTTGGCGCCGTTCTCCGCTCCCGTGCGTCGTAACGTCGCAGGGAACGGAGATCGGCGGCACAGGAGGACGCTGTATGAATCGAGCGAGGTCCCGCTCGCTCACACAGCGCGGTTGCATCGCTGGATCCAGGGACAAGGTAAGTAAACACTGCCTGTGGATCCAGCGAGGCGAGCCCGAGTCTGACTCGGGGTTACCGATCCTAGCACAAAAATCTAACCCCGAGTCAGACTCGGGAATACCGCCAGGGGGGTTAAATGATTACACAAGTTGGCAAGCCCAAAACCAGGAGCGACCTCTTTAGCTACTCATGGGAAAATAGACCTATGACATTCAGACCTGGACTTGCTTTTTTGATCCCCTTTCTACCACTTGAACCCCTAGCCCCTACCTCCACCCCTGCGTCTTCGCTATTATACACTTATACACTTTGAAAACCATCTAAGGCCAGCCATAGTAGGAGCAAATTTATTTTCTGCAACTACAGATAGTGTTGACAGGGGGATCACCCTTGTCGAGCCGACCCATTGTGTTGTCCTGGCCAGGTGAGTGGTGGGCGAGGGGAGCCGTTGCCGCCGGGAGAGGACAGTGATTATTGCTAGCGGCTATAATAGCTGCTTTCAATAATCACATGTAAAATCCAGCAGCCTGGTTGTACATTCAGTCTGCCCATACATGGTTCATATGTTGGCCAAATCCTGCTAAACCAGCCGAGATTCCAACCGTTTATGGCCGGAATAAGCCTTATAACCACATGTGTTAGAAATCTTATTTTGTAAATGGAAAATGAATATATGCATGCTCTGTTTATTACCTGAGCATACAAGATAGAAATACGTCTTTATCCATGTATAATACTTACCTATAATAATTGTATATGCCAATACCCTAAATCAGTGGTCATCAACCTTGTCCTGCAGGGCCCACTAACAGGCCAGGTTTGCAAGATAACTGAAATACATCACAGGTGATATAATTTGCTGCTCTAGTGATTGCAGTATTCTAGTCTGCATCTCCCCAAGGTAATACATAAAACCTGGCCTGTTAGTGGGCCCTGCAGGACAAGGTTGATGACCACTGCCCTAAATAACAATAATTGGACCAGAAATAAAAATAGTATTCAATACATTTTTGTTTCGGACTAGGAGAGTAAAGGGATATAAAGCTAGTCTTAGCTTGGAATTTACTTACGAAAGCATTGAGAATATGTTCACTTAGAAAAGTGGATGTTCACTTAGCTTCGTAAATATACTGAAACAATATCCTCATAAATCAACATTAAACTAAGGATACATTCTACTACGCCACTTTTGCGCACTCCCTAGGCACGTGCAGCGGCACTATCTGTGTGGAACATTGATCTGCTGTGTATAATTGTATTTCTTTTTAACTGTCACCAGTTAGTGTCTC